>NC_071088.1:111536129-111598629 GCF_027358695.1 Spea bombifrons
TATCCTCAGCACCACCTAACTTGCCGTCCACCCTGAGTTCAGCTGCCTCTCACAGCCCCGCCATCGTAGCCGCAGTGCAGGGAGGGGCGTCCATCACCACCAGTCCTGCGCCAGGTGAGCTTAAGACCAACTGAGGGTATGTTTTAAAGAGTGAGAAGCACTTCTAGGTGATATACTTTATCTGGTAACTATGTAGGAATATTATCGGTTTTGTAAGATTAAGCTCGCTTCAACACTGGGAACCGCCAATGACTTTTCTTCTCTTTAGAGAGTTTATATTATCGTTATCACATTGCCAGGGCTTCAAATGCCTCCAGCTTGAGTTCTTAAAGGCCAGGAAACAGATTTACAGGATTATATTTATTGCACAGCGATGGTTGTTGTATTGTAGGATTTAAACACTCCATAATATAATGAAGCTAGTTTTTGAAACTAGTGACTTGCTGCCTTTAACCCACCCAAGAACAGCTAGGGATTTGAAGGTGGGCTCTCAATACTATTTTCAGACAGCTGCATAATCATGTGTATGTGTTCATCTTCATTTATCTCAAGCTCAATATACCTGACTCCTTATTATACTGCCTTGTGGTAAATAATTGAATGGATCAGCCTTAATCACCCAGGTGGACCCTGACTCCATTAGATAAGCAGGACCTTATTAAAAGTCAGCTCGGTGTGTTTGAGCAGGGATGCCGCCTAAAATATCACGACTGCCTATAGTGTATTTAATGCTTAAATAAAAATATTTATTTTCCTAAACATAAGACAAGTCCAAGGACCTTATAATCTTTCAAAAAGGGGTTAAAAAAATCTGGCTCTGTTAGTGGAAAGCATTATTATGTATGTAGAGATAAAACTGAAGCAAGAACCCTTTAGAATAATTAATTTTTTTTTCCATAATATGGAAAGCATATATCATAAAATAATATTTTTTACTTTACTGTGGGTTTTTCTTCTGATTAGCTCCCTACTTTTGTAATTTGTCCTGATAATAAACATGCCATTATGTGACGGTCATTGTCAGCTCTGTAGGACTTGCTGCACGTTCTATAGGTGGTGACCGAGCTGCCTCCCCATATTAGGGGATGATTTTACATTAGCTTCCACTTATCGAGACAAAGTGCAGTGAGATGGAAACTGATGATATCCTTCCAAAACAGAAATATATACAGTTCATATATAAGTTCAGCTGCATGTTTTTGGATTATTTAACTTTTTAAATGCCAGGGCTGTGTTTCTTACTGTTCTGTCTCAACGGTGTATACCCTTTGTACTTACTTTCAGTTTAATTAAACTACAAATTATTATTATTTATAGAATTATATAGCACCATCATATTCCGCAGCAATGTACAATGTATAAACATGACATATCCACAAGTGTATCATGTAAATTTTGTAATTAACAGAAACAAACTTACTTTATTTTAGTCTGACAGCAGATCGTATAACCACCATTAAAAAAAAAAAACCAGCAGAAGCCCCCAATACTCCGGTAGACACAAAAATATGTCTGCTCACTGAAGCAATGTTTTTGACCCTGTTAAACACATTAAATAAAATTTAATCTCATTGCGCTACTAAGAGTTCACCAAACTGCCACACGGGGGAGCTATACGCACACAATCTCTATCTTCTTTCCTTGAGTCTTGAGAACTCCCCCTCGTCTTACTTTATTGCCTTGTTTAGTTGGTTTCAGGGCAAAATGATTTGAAGGCACCGTTCTGTCCTGTAATACCCCCTTTCCAATTTATTTTCCATTCTTTTAAGATCTCTCTTTTTCTACCATTGACAAATACTGTAAAGTTCTTAGCAGTGTCTGCTATGTATAAATGGATTGAGATATTAGGCTGCTGATTTCTTGTATAAGAAATGGTTTATTTTTGGTCATTTTGGTTCATCCCAGTCTCCATGTTTCTTTCTGTTTAACAGATCCTGGGACACCATTGCCATCAGAACCTGTTGGAAACACAGTAACCCCTGGCCAACCATAAACATGGAATGTTTCTAATTGGGGCGGCTGCAGTAAACAAAAAAGTGGATACATTTCACTGAAGTCCCGTTGGCCATTTCTATCTGGCCAAACCTGTTTTCTATCCCCAACATTATCCACAAGCCGAATATACTTGTATACATACAGTACTACCGGGGGGGAGTCAAGCTCCCCAGAAGTCACAAACACCCTTCATTTTATAAATGTATTCAGACCTACACCATAAAGTTTTTTCATTCAGGTGTGAAATGAGAAGGGAAGCTTTGCTGAAGCGCTCCAGCGATGTCACAGAAGAAGAACTCCGGACCGTGTGTATCCGCAGTAACTCAAGTGTGGGGCTAGCAGGTTATTGGTGGCGATCTATGGACTTGTATCAAGTGACTGTGGTTTGGTTTGACTTTCCCAGCTATCTGCTGATGAGAAGACACACAAACCGCACAACAGCATTCTGGTGTCCCTCCTGCCCTGCAGTTTATTGGCCCCAGAGCCCGTGACAACTGAAATCTGTATGTTTTGTTAAGATTTCTGCTTGGTGTTAAAGCATTTTAACAGTACATCTGTCAGATTTACAACAAATTCCAACAACCTCTAAGTTCACAGTCGACAAAACAACACAATTGGTATTTAAAATGTTGGTGTGTTGTGCACTCTATCAAAGATGATTCAGAATTGTTATTTCTAGGTGCTTTTTAACGTCCATTGCCATTTGGGTTTTTGGAACTACTTTCACCTCCCGAACCGTGCGCACACCAGCAGGTCCCTTGTATTATAACTGTGGGCTGTGCATGTCCCTGTGGTTACTTGATAGCGGGTGAGAATGAGTGCACAGGAGGTATTCAGCCTCTGCAGGAGATCAACCGGGGGATCTTAGTCTCACTCTATAGTATGCTATTTGACCCAGTAGTATGTTTTTTTTGCTTTTATCTATATAACATTTTTTAAAATCATTGTATTTTAAATATTTTAAGGTGAGAATGGGAGATTGGATGTTGAGAGTGCACTTTATAGAAAGGAGGCTGGGTAAAATTCTTCAATGCAGGTTCTCTTAAAGGGGGAGTATACTTTATTATAAAAAGATATATAAATATGTGTATATAAAACGTTTTGCAAGGTTCTTTCTTCTAGAAAACAAAACGATTATAGTTAGGCTTTGCCTATCAATTCGAAACAACTCATTCTAGAAATAATGGGGCACTGATAACCTCTGTATGCGTGCCGGTGGTGCTGTAAGCTACTGCTGAGGCTGATTCAATAAGGAATCTCCAAACAATACTTTATCCTCTTGTTTTGTCTATCGGGAAGATCATTACAAAATGTATTTCTTTGAGAAGAACATCCCCAGACTATAGCTGGGGGAGAAGTTTAGGAGTGTATCTCTTTGGCTATGTCTATAAGGGGATTATTTCTGCATATAGAGGTCAACCTCCTTGGGACTACCACCTGGCTATGCTGACTCCTGTCTGCCTGTTTATGTTACTTGTACCTTATCCTGTGTCTGTGCATCTTACATTTCCCCAAACATTGGGGTATTAAAAACTTTAAATTTAACATCTTTTATGGATTTCAAATGACTACTTTGTCTCAAGGCACTCGATGTTTTTGTTCAGGGGAAGTGGATGTGAAGTGGTGGAATTTTTGCCAAGAATCTTATGGTGACGCAATATAGTTTTTAGTATTCTGTCGTTTTTATCAACTATATGCTAAGAGGAAACTGTATCTAAAGTTTTAGGCAGAAAAGCCATTGCTAAATAATCTTCAGGTATCAGTCCTGTTTTTTGTGCAGATCGTATTTAATATATAAGAAAAATAAATGTTACTAATACTGGAATTATGGCAATTAAAACATATGATTAAATCAAGCTACAAAATAATAAACCATTTATCCTAATTTCCATGGAAGGAAATTCACCGAATAGATCACAACAACTTCATTTTAACTTAATGACAAATGAAAATGGCTACTATCTATAGCTTTTAGAATTTTTTCAAATATATCAAACATCTGATCATGAAATTTTAATTTTTTTCATAGTGTAAAAATAGTCATTGCAAAAATAAAATCGAATGTATCTAAAAAAGGTCCAGTGGTGAGATTTAGGCAACTGCATCGAAGGTATGTATTCATTTCCATGTTTACAGTCCATCATCTAGCTCTCTTAATACGGAAATTTTTACAAGGTCCTTAAAAGGAGATTCGAGAACCGTGCGCCTGCGGGGCTTTTAAAACAAAGCCGGCCCTGCGATATGTCGTTTCAGATGGAATGCGCTTGGACATTTCCCTGGAGTGTCTCCAGTCCCATAAGGGTTTGTCTTTGCTTAAGCACCTAAGGATTGTCATGGGGGGTTTTACAACGACTGGAGAGATTCTGGGGTTTATTCACTGAATGTGTAGTATGCAGAAGAGTTGAAGTTTCCATTATCTGTGAATTTTGGCAAGTTCTCCTGTAACAATGGCTGAGCTGGACCTGTAGAAGACATAGTCCCACGAATGAGGAGACTCAAGAATTCCCAGCTCAGACCTTCTTACAGGGGAAGCTCATGAGGGTTGGGAAATCAAAAATGCAGCTGTCTTTAAAACTCATATTTTAGTGAATAGACTTGTTTACATATTGGACTTTTTTTTCTTGCGTGTTTGAACTCTGCTACTCAAAGTGCTATATCAATGTGTTAAATGTTCTTCTTTTATATCTTCTTGGGGTTTCAGCTTTATTTAATATAAAGGTCAAAGTAAATCCTATTCAAAAAGTTAACGTGTTATATAAACACAAGCTTTCTATAAAATACATCGTGTTTCTGTATATTTGAATGTAGTCTTTTGTAATTTCTTCCAAACTAGGGGTTAACACACAAATTGCAAAAATGTATGTATCCATAAATGATTTCACTTGCGTGCAACCTGCCTCCACTGAACCATTTATCCTTACATTTCTTCCTAAGCATTTGCTAAAAGTTCTAATTTCACAATATACACGGCTTTTCAGGGTTCTATAAATATAAACTGAATTTGCTTTGTGCTAATTTGGCGAGAGGAAACATTTCTAAATATAATGTAGCTACTCGAGTGGGATAGCCCAGCCTCTGATGGAGTAGTAGATGTGGACAGGGGTGGGATAGGGGTTCAGTTGCCCGTATTAGGAGTCGGCTCTGGGAGTCAGGAATGTTTCTGTGTTTCCTGAGCGTTCTGCAACATCCGGAAATGCAGCCAGACACAGAGACAGCTTCATGCAGCGAACACGATAGTATTGTTCTTCTATTCCACTGTAGTTGGAAATTCCTTTTCTGCAAGTCTATTAGAATTTTTGTTTTTCAAATAAAAATACACATTTTTTAAGAAATCTATTTATTAATGCATTTTTTTGGGCCCAGCCTTATTTTGTGATGTTTAGCCCAGCTCTAAATATTGTTACATACATACTAGAGACTATACAAAACCAGCAGCTTTTCATGTATGTCTTAAATGTTTCTGCCAGGTCCATTTCTAAATTATATTCAAATTAAAAACTTGGTTACTGGTTACTAAGGCAAATATGTTACTCTACAGTATTATATCCCTAGAATAGAACACGGTGTAAGATTACAGGCAGGAGCTTCTTTACCAAATGAATATCACTTTGTGTTAGTTTCTAGTTTTATCATACACTCTGAATGTATATATTGTAAGAAGCACTGCACAAAGTGTTGGTGCTATATAAAGAAAAGTTAAGTAATAATAATAATGATGATGGTTTTGGAAAACACAACTAAGGAATTCTCCACTGACAGAATGTCATTGCTCTCATTGCTTGGTGAATCTGGATGTATACTATGATGACACTTAGCAGTGCTTTTGATTATTAAAGACCCCATTGCCTCTTGTTGCCTATATACAGTATAAATAGTATGTGCTTCCAACATTCTGAATGGCTGAAGAAGGATATGTTGTTGGTTTGGTAAATGGTGAGCAGGGAAGAGCCTTCAGGCGACTTTATGAACTATTATTGATCGCTATCTATGATTTAAGGAAATGTTTCAAAGAGAGGCATGGAGCATCCTCGTCCTGTTCTATTTAACATATTAGGTTGGGTTTACTTGTCATGATACATTTTGAGGCATTCATACATGAAAACCCAGTTCCTTTTTCAGACAGTCTGGCAAGAGTTGCTGATAACCGTATCGGCATAAGCAGTGCTACCATATAAGTAGACTAATGATAGGTCTAAGCAGTGCCCCTTTGAGGAATAATTAATTAATATAGAACAGTGATATCCCTATAAGATATTTTGTTATGTTATGTATAAATGTTTTTTTATGGCTTGAGATTGCCCCCACAGCAATGAGTGGAGAGAATCATCAGACTATATAACGAGGCAGTTGGCTGCAGCTTCTACTTAGCGTTCCAGTATTTTTTGTTTTTATACAACCTACTCTTATAATACGCATTCCTGTTTGGTTAAGTACCATAAACTGTCCCATTAACGTAGCTTTATGCACAAACTTTGATTGAATTCCTTCTCTGTGTATGCTTCTACTAGATTCTATTCCAGCTACCTCATATTGTATATATAAATAATATATACTATTTGTATTATCGCAGGTTTATGTGTTAACCCAGGGGGGCAGACTGTTTAAGCTTCTATAAAATTTTCAGCTCCCTAACGGGTTTCTATCTAACCCCATGTTTGGTTGTTACACTGTTAATTCCATTAATTGAATATAAAGCATTAATCAATCAAAACCTTTATTACCCATGTGTAAAAGTAATTGCCCCTTAAACCTCATAACCGGTTGCGCCAGCCTCGGCAGAAGCAACCGCAATCAAATGTTTGCTATAACCGACAATGAGTTTCTATGCGCGTTTGAAGGAAGGGTGGTAGCTTCTTTGGTTGATTTAATAACTAAGGGGGCAATTACTTTTTCAAATAGGGCTAGCCATATATCATTTATATATTATAACTATTAGTAACAAGGTTAAGGGGATCCTTCTCCACAATGAGTTTCTTCACAAAACTGCCATATTAAAAAGGTAAAACACTGAAAAGCTTATGGTATGCACTATAAAATGTTTAATATTGCCAACGCTATAGAATAGTTTGTTGAATTTAATGTTTGATGCACCACGTAGCTTTAGCTGCAATCATTTTAACCCCTTTTCCCACAAAAATGTACGCGCTAAAGGAGCAAGTTACTGCAGCAAAACGCAAATTCTCACAGGATTGACATGGAAATAAAAACTGCCAAATGTATCAACGTATGTCAAGAGACCTCTTTCTAGTGTTGATCTTGTGAGTAAAATGCCCTCCGGTCTTGTTATATGCGTACAGGGTAGCATAAAACATTCCCCCTTAGGAAAAGTAAACAAGTTATACTTAATCATCCAAATAAAGCGCAAGTGATGTCTGTAAACATTCATCACTTTGTCTTTATCTGGACAATATTTGCACAAACAAAATGTGTTTTGTACTAGAGGAGAACTGACATGTCCTGTACATGAATTAAAGTGTCTATTGATTATAGTAGTAAGTGTGGATGTTCAGGAGTCCTGCTTACAAATCCCCAATTCCTAATTATTTTCTGATAATAGACTGAGCCATCTCAGTGGAAATAAAATTAAAGATCAGATGTTTTGAAAAAGGTAATTAGTTTATTTGGTGATGGAAAGGTAGTAATAATTTATCTACACAATGAAGCAGAGCAGCTCAGAACGGAGTCTCCGGGTTCCTTTAGTTGGGATTTCTGCCGAGGGTCTCAGATGTCATTGGACCCAACTCTCTACCACGATGGTATGTGACCATTTCCAAGACAGAACAGATTGACAGGAGAAGTAGAAAAGGCACTTTCTAAAACCACCCAGCCTCCCCTCCAGGAGAACAAAAAGGAAAATATAATAGGTAACAAAAGAACACTAATACACAAGAGCCGCTCCCCTCCAGCTGGTATATACGATGACAGTTTAGCCGCTCATTACCATCCGGACAAGTTCTGCAAGAGATAAAAGTCACGTATTAGATGTTTGATAAAAGAAAGATACATAGAACAGGATGTGCACCCAGCTGTTTGTCACAGGACAAAAAACCCCATTCAGGTGATTTCTGCCTCAAAAGATTTGGGAGGAACGTAAGGCATACGATGCAATCCTTGCACGGAGAAGACATTTAAGCCTGAAATTCACAAGGAAGCAAAAAACATGTATCGTAGTTATTTAATTTGTATAGAAATCACCGTGGTTCTTTGACACAGCGCATGAACAAGCGCACAGCCCTTGATAGAGGAGAGGAAAGCTCAAGCACCGATAGGGGAGGAAACACAGCCAACCCCTATTAGCAAGAGCCTCGTCTTCCCCGGGTGATTGCAGCACTGGATCCCCAGCATCATCGTTCTACTAAAGCTTCACTATTTGCTACAGCAATGAGGAAGGGTTGAAATAGAGTTTCAAGCTAAAGCATCAAAGAAAGGACTACCATCTACAACATGGTATTCGCAATCATCAGCAGATTGCTCATAGCACAGAAGCAATAGGTTTTTGGATTGGAGAAGATGTATTCACACAAACAGTTAGGATTCGAGATGCTGCACACGCTCCATCTACTTCACTCCCATCACAAGCCTGGAATTATCTACATTACAGATTAAAAGGGTAACAGTTACTGCTCATTCTACAAACTCAGGCACTGAATGCTGAATTAGAACTTTATATATTATGTAAGCAGATCAGAGTTGGGAGTATTTCTGGGTCTATTTATTTTAATATAAAATGAGAGTTTTATTTATTTATTTTTTTTAGCGACAATAACAAATGGTTCTTGGACTTGTCTGTAGTTGTGCTGCCCCTATCGGCGCTCGTGAGCTTGCAAGCCCTAGTATCACATTAAAAGAAGTTTTGCTACAAAATCCAACCTGGCTAAAGGAACTTAAGAACTAAATACAACACTAGGATGGCCTTGTTTTCAATAAATAAGCAAAATATACAGAAGAGCGTCTTCCAAAAATAAATCAGGGAGTCATTTTCCCCATCATTTAATTTGCTGTGTGTATACATCATATAGAATATAGTAAAATATCCCAGTTACTCCATACTGTACCCAAGAATCAGCCTTGTATCCACCTTTAATGCTAGTTAACAAGAGCTCAGGGCTCCATCCCCCATACTATACTGCGGGTTTTACCATTCAGTTTGTGAAGTCTAGTACAGTTCTGCTTAATCTTGCACTTTGCTTTATCTATTACCCATCCACAGCGGTCAGACACGCCAGCTTAAAGCAAGGTTACCGTACTAAATAACCATTGACCCTGCTCTGGTGCAACACAAGGTATGAAGACAGGTTTCACCACACGGTCCTTAGAATCTATTATGGTTCTCAAGAGCAATGGTTGCGATTAAGGAGCATGGAAAGAGTTTCTTCCATGGGTGTCTTTACAAGATAACCCTCTCAATTAAGCCCTGTTAAACGAGAGCTAGTTTGCCCAAAATGTTAGTCTAGAAATGCTAATGGCACATACCGACTTAAACATCAATCACCACTCGCAGCCCACAGCAAACACACAATCCATGCTCACGGTCAATTTGGAGCAGTTAGCTGTCTCACAGCAGAAAGGGCTTGTTAGCCAAACTTGTTAAGTTTGCATTAAAACACGGCTTTTCGTTAGAGAGGTTGACTACTACGTAGTAGCTCCAGCACAGCGTAGAGCATGCAGACACATGCCAAAGAGTCCAGGAGATGAGAACAAAGAGGAATAAGAATAACCAAAATCATCAAACTCAAACCACGTGGAGGAACCAGCGTACCCATGGGGTGCGGTCACGCAGACATGATGTGCCTGACAAAGTCTGTAGGAAGGAAGAGCCGTCAGAGACTGAAGTTACCCAACACCAACATGCACCCCCTCCCGAACCACACAAGGACTCCATCTGTATTTAAACCCCCCCACCAACAAATGATCAACTCTAAAAAGGAAGGGACAAATGTTAAGCATTAAAGTACTTTAATCTGCACTTTTTGCTACTAAAATTATTTCACAATATGAAAACGTCCAACCGATCACACTGGCAAGCGGACGAAGATCGGAAAGGCGACATATTCCCGGCCTAAGTTACCACAGGGTGCTCCTCACGCGCTCGTTATACTTATGTTACGATTTGGCTAGAGGACCTCACTTAGGCTTTATAAATTTCCCTCATGATCAAATCAGAAGCGGGGCACCCAAAGAAGAAATCAGGTTCAATACAAGAACGAGAGTTCCATTTTGCTTAAACAAAACATGGTTTATAAAGAGATAGTCTAAGAAATCTCTCAAAAAGCCAAAATTAAACTGTGAATGGAATAAGAAACTTAAATATAAATTGTATGTCTATTTAGAGTTTTAAGAAAGCTTGACTACATGAATGTGCATAGCACTGGACTACTAATATCTAGGAATAGCTTTAATATTTACTCAACATGAAATTATTTTCAGGGAGGTTGTTGAGAACTGTATAAAAACTCCAAAATAATTAATTCATGTAGCATCTCAAAAAAACAAATGTACTTTTGGAAAGAGCATTACATCTGTCTCATTTACATTCTGCCAGTGGACACATGGTTGCTTCTCCCAGCAGACTAATTTCAGACAGATGGCTATACACAGTCATTCTTATATTTGAGGAAGATAGTCACTTATAGGACTTCCCCTTTAAGCAGACTGGTCACAAAATTGAGACACTCACCTTCGTAATTAATACAACCATTTGCATCTTCATGACCAGCGAGAAGAGTCTCCACCTCATCTTCACCCATCTTTTCTCCTAAGACACAGAAAGGTTTATTAAAAACAACGCATATAATCAAGCGTGGTCATTCAGCAAAGACGATAATGGAAAATGCAATAGGTAAAACAGGAGTGTATAAAATATGGATCATTTTCTATTAGGAGTCAGGTAATTACAAGATAATGTATCCCAGTGTAGAAAAGTCAGAAGTGTTATGCAAAGCCCAAGCTCCGATTACCGAGTGTAACTAGAACATGGCGCAGCTCGGCTCCCATCACGGTGCCGTTGCCTTCCTTGTCAAAGACTCTTAAACCCTCCACAAAGTCCTCGAAGGTGCCCTGGTCCTTGTTCTTCGCAATAGTCTGAAGCATGGGGAGGAATTGGTCAAAGCCAAGCAGCTTGGTGTTCAGCTCTGCGGGAGAGGGGAGATGTATGATCAAAAATGTTCCAGGCATAGCCTGTAGCACATACAGGGTTTATTTGCAATGATCAAGTATGAAGAACACGTCTTTAAAACAAACGGCTAATGATAAAGATCACATTCTGGCAACTGCCACACATGGAAAGGATATATCCGTTCTACAAACGCTGGATCCTCAGATAATGTTTCTAATAGAAAGGGACACACATAGTGATCTGGAATGATGCTTACTCACCTTCAGCCTTTGGGTTTCCCAGCACCTTGAGAACCTCTGCATTGGTGGGGTTTTGTCCCAGGGCCCGCATGACGTCCCCACACTGGTTGTACTGGATTTTGCCATCACCGGTACGATCAAAGAGGAGGAAAGCCTCCTTAAAGTCTGCCATGTAAAGAAGCAAAATACATTAATCGGCCTGAATTTTCCTAATCCACCTGAGGTTAGCAAATTTACCCGTTTGCATACTGGGGCAGGGAGCTGGGGGCACGCATACACTCATTCACAACAATAAAACAAAGCATCATTCAGAGAGAGTATATTCACAATGTTTGCTGGGTCAAGGTACAGAGAGGTCAAAGAAACCTGCTGGGTTTGCTCGGCTACAATGCAGGAACCTGGAGTGGCAACCTCCAATTCTCTAAGCCGTCATCTCCCATGATCCTCAAACTATGACAGACGCTGAGCAGCAACGCATTTTAATCCCACTAGATATCAAATTTAGAATTGTTTCTACATCTGTCACATCAAAGCACTTCAGTAGCGTCAGCTATCCCGGATCTAAGGTCTGAGTAAGGTTTGAAAACCGGGCAAACTAGACGGGCCAAAAATGGTTCTCAATCAGCCCTCAAGTTCTGGGTTTCTATAAAAGGGCAAATGATCGACTACTACGAGGATAATTTTGCGCACGTCTTTATTGCATGACATAATCCTTAAAACCAAGTCAAATGCAGGAAATAGTTAGCCTTCATAGATTATCGTTTCCCCGTCTCTGCATTTCACAATAACTGACTGCATGACATCTCTCTCTCTCTCCACCAGATGTGGGGCATGGATCAGGATTACAGCTTCCAGATGTTGGAGGAACGCCCTGCGTTCTGTATCCTGTATCTCTGGTGCTCGATAAACGTTAACAAGTTGTAGTTAAGCGACAATTTTCATTTCACCGCATTAAATATGCATCATCAAGGGCCAACCCAGTAAAGTTTCTCCTGCCAGCCGGGGACAGACGACCAATCACACAACTCATTTTACCTCAAACCAGTAACTCGCTGTTAAGTAAATTAGAACCAAGATTATATTGGTTCCTCCATATTAACACTTTAATTTATAAATATTATAAGCACTGAAGCTGTTATAGTATAGTCACGGGGACTGTGACAAGGCGACAGGCATAAGCAATGTAGAGTAAACAACTAAATGGCCTACGCATTGTGCCAGGGCCAGTAAGGCAGCTAAAAGGCGGCTGACAACCCCGCCGTCTTCACTCACTCGGTAACGTTTCTCGCAGTGTACGGTTTATTCTATAATGCAGTGACCATACGTGGAGCTGCACAATTACAGACACCCCTTAAACACTCCAGAGAGCGGGCTGGGAGAAAGATTAGAGGGTTAGATTAGTCACTAAGCAGTCTGACGGCAGCCACTTCCTGCCTGTGGCACTCCCTGGAGCCCGACCCCTCCTGCTGCATTCCAGAGAGGCAATAGTGCCCACAGTGCCCAAACACTGCACAGCTTCCTTTTCCTTAGCTCTTGTTATTATGTCTAACACACAGACACGCGTAGAGGAAAAAGAATAGTTTGTGTTAAGGCATCTCCCAGTGGAATGCAGGGAACAGCTCCACACGCCCCATTACCTTAAACTGAACAGAGCCCCTCCCCTGACAGCTCTGCACTCACAGGCTCAGGATGAGGCTTTGTTACCATATAAGGCATCCACAGAGCAGCAAAGCAGCCATTTTCTTCCAAGGGAGAGGGGTGTAGGCTGGGGCTGTGTCAAACCTCAACAATACCGAGTACGGCATACAAAACCCCCGCATCCCAGTAATGGATCTCCACAGCATCATACATCAGAACCACAAGCCTGGCCTGATCCAAACGCGCATCTTCTGCATGCAGACATCGTGCCACCATGTATTCCTTCAATAACATCGTCCGTTAACACACCCGGTGCAGACAACAGGCTGAACCCAAACAGGCATGCACTTTATCACACTTGTTAAGTTGTGGACTCTATGACAGTAAGGGGTTAAAGAGTAACAAGCACAACTAAACACACTATGTAAATTGATAGTGTCAACCAATTGAGAAATAACACCAACAGGGGTCCTCAAGTGTTAGACAGGAAAAGGCTGATGGGAGTTTTAGTCCAACTTAAGTAGTGGGCAGCAGGAGGCCCACCCAAAAGGCATTAGCAATCAGGAGTTAATAGTTGCTAATTAGGCAGGGAAATATATGGATAAAGACACCCGAGCTGGGAAACTATTAATAAAAAGAGATGCGGGAGGGGGCAGAGGTTAGGGGTCACTCAGGGCACTGAGTGGGGGTCCATAACACACTCCGCTCACTTACCTTCCAGCTGCTCTGAGCTAAACTCAATCTGAAGACGTGAGACAGAAGAGAAATAGAGATGCAGACAGGGGTGAGAGGGCAGAACAGGAGAGACAGAGGAAAGTACTTTTGGGAGGCATGATGTAAAAGCAGCCCTGACAGCCTGGCACGGAGATTACCACCTGGTGACATCAAAACCTCTGAGGCGTCACATAAGCAATCAGTAAGTGGTGCTCAGGTGACGCAATCCACAGAGCGAGTGTCCACTTACCGAGGATCTGATCTTCTGGGAAGTCACTCTGTTCAATGCAAGAGAAGTAAAAGGTATGGTGAGAAAGGGCACAAGGGAAACAGAGGGCGCGCCCCGCAATAACACCCGGCGAGTGGAGAAGAAGCACTACGGCCCCTGATCCCTGGGAGGCGGGGAGGATTGGGCAGCCATTACAGCTAAGGGACGGTGACCGGGAACATATAGAGCCGAGGGGGAATGCGGGACTCCGCGTCTGCTACATCAGGACAGATGTAATGGATAGACATTATCTGCCATGCAATGATTATCATCTCGCACTAAAGGGGCCCCTAAGCGATGGCTTCCCGCTCCCTCCTCACCATCTCGTCTCCTCTTCAACCTTCCGGAATGTAACAGACAAGCCGCCGCCTTAGCTCTTTCTACCTTAAGCTGCGTCACTGCTCTAATTCTTCCACCCAATCACAAACCAGATATTGTCTGACGTCAGTGTGAGCGTATATGACTACAGGAACGCTTTGCCTGTTTTGGTTTAATGATCCGGGTGCCCTCTGGTGGCGGTATTAGGATGTTGCCGGGGACGGAGCGCGCGGAATTACAGTTTATACAAATTTACGTCACATTTAAAATACCAAAATAAAATTATAATCTATAGGTTAATCTGCACAGCGGGGAAAATCTGCACTGACACAGGTGGCGTTACTGCAGAGAAAGCAGCTGCTTAGGGGCTTCAGTGGTTTAATGGCCTCCATCAGAGGTTGTGTGAAGGGTGGGATACAGATTCCTCATGCAGTTATATCAGTATAATATATTGCATTTAAAACACACACAATTGTCATTATAAATGTTGTGTTAGGTTATGAACATTTATACTGTGTGCCACTCCCATTGTACCGTGCTCCAGAATATGATGGTGCTATATAAAGATGCCTGGGAATCATCGGGGTCGCGGGAGCAGGGTCCTGACACGCCCTACTCCCTGCCCATTTCCCCTTTAAATGTGGGTGTGTCCTGTGATTTCAGGTGGACCACCCACTGACATTTGTGGACAGTCCTGGCCACCCCCCCACAAGGGTCGGCTACGGAGGCCAAAAGTTCCCAGATATGTAAATAAACCAATATATAATAATTGCAGATGGGGCCCCTTATATCTTTTTGCTCAGGACCCCCTAAAATATAATACTTGCTTGACCACAGAGGTTAAAATATGGGACAAAGCCGTGATGACTGCCACAGGGAAATGGGTTCATACATGTTACACGTGGGATCCATGTTAGTTACTTAACCTCTGCAGTTAGGATTATATCATAGATTAGGGTAGTCACTGTGTATTTTGGGAATCGTGTGCTGCTCCCACTGCAGTAGCGCAGGCTAATATTTTATTCTAGCAGTTTGATGTTCACAGAGATTTTTCTACTTCTTTTCCTCATCTCCGCACCTCTCTAATATAAATTGGTGTTATAGTAGAGACAACTCTGCATCTCTGGGAACAAAGCTGGACGAGGGATGATGCTCCTGGCACTTTAAGGCCAGGGGCTGCCAAATGATGCAAGACTGTCTGCTGACTGGATGCCCACAGCTTTTTATACTCACACACATACCTGGGAACTCTCCGGGTCTTGACCATGCTCCGCTCCCCGTCCATTTGCCCTTTAAATACAAGTTTACCACATTCTGCTTGCTCACAAATGAGTGGAAAACTTTTCTCTTACTTAGATCTCATTAGTGGGATATGGTACTTAGAGCTGTATGGTGTCCTTTAGCTGTGTCCCTGGAGATGGCATTTATACAGGTCCCATAGCAGCAGCCTGTGTAGCTCTACTGACTGCCTACACAAGCAGGTTAGCAATAATGGGGCCCGCTCTGACATCTACATCCATGAAAGTGTAACTCAGCACCTCCCGCGTCTGCTGCCAGGCCTGCGCCACTGCAGTTTTACACCATTAAAGGTTGTTGCCCCCCCATGGCAACAACATCATGTACCCACCGCAAGAGAAGCCATTTGCTGGGATTTTTCTCAGGGTGATGGTGACTTCTCAGCAAATGCACAACAGGCTTATTTAAAGCCCTGCAGTGGTTATGCGTGAAGGGCAGTTGGGAGGCGCGGGGCCCAGGACAACCTCTTCATTTATAAAGGATGGTCAGAATCTGACACTGGGTGGATCTACCAAACATTTCCCTGTTGGGCAGGGCAAGTGGGTTACTTGTATCCAGTGCAACATTCAGTTTGCCCGGCAGGGGTCTCCCTTGCACATACAGTGGATTTTATTTCAATCATTGTAGCCATCTTTACAAAAATAAACTTCCTGGGTAGGTTTAACTGTTAGGGTGTGCGTTTGTATAAGAAATATAAAGGTTTTTATTTTACCCATCTCATCCTTTTTCTGTTTCTTTTAAACTATGCCACTTGGACAAAAAATATCATACATACCTGGGTACTTTTTTAAACCAAAACTATTCTGTTATAGTGACTTGTTAGTGGTGGCAACTAAATGATTATCATAACAGAAAATAATGAAAATCCTTACTTTTCAGAGGGTAAAGAAGTTGTGAAATAACCAAGTTGTATTTAAACAGGGATTTCAATTGTGATAGATTGATGAGAGAAGCTCAAATTGGGATGTTCAGATATAATAAAACCGGCCAGGGCTGGCTATCTGTCTCACCAGGCAAATGCCCGATGGGCCACTGGCAAAAAGTGCCACACTCTCACCCGTTGTGCCGCCCAGCTGGATGCTACATCAGGCGGCTGCTGGCCTTAAAGTGCTAGGGCCACCCAGTCATTGCCAGTCTAGCCCTCTAGTAAACTCATTATATTCATTATGGAATTAACTTCAGACTGCGTCACCATAGAATTTGCCTGTTCATTCGGAGACCTTGAGATTGGTGTAAAAAGGAAAAAAACCTGGTTATGACAACCAAACCAAACTATTTGAGTAAACTTACATATACTCATGTGGGAATGCCCAGTTCTGCTTACACATTAATTCAATTCTAATAAAATAAGGACATCGATGTAACTAGTCCTGGCCTCCACTGCTTTTCTCGGCTGGAAAAGTAAAGCCAAATTGGTGGCCTCTGCAATGCCTCACACTCTCACTAGCTTTCTTGCCTTGGGTGTTACATAATAGCAATCACATTTGAGACTAATTCCACTTACTAAATCAGTTCACAAGAAATCAGGACACTATGAGCTGTAAATAACTGTATATACTAAGTGACACTCACTCCTTAACTAACAGTAATGGAGTCCAGTTGCGTGTTTCCAATCATTGGTCATTAGAAGAACCACCTCTCGCTTTGTATAATGAATAATGATACATAACTGCCTGATGATATTTTTATGGCATCTGATCACACAAAGTGATTTCTGATGGGTAGAAATATTGAAAGTAAATAAAATGCTGATAAAATTATTTGCAGTCGGCTACGGAGATACGAAGAAAGTCTACAAAACTGTCATAGCAAACGTTTCCATAAGGTGGCACAGCATATTTTTAAATATTTTTCACTTTTCCTCCCCAGTATATGCAAAAGAAATTATCTAAAGACTGCTTATTATATCAATGTACATTTGACACAAGGGCTATTTTAGCCATTGCCTTGTTACACCTTTATAAATCACCACCATTGCCATGTAATATATTTTTATGATATGGTGTTCTACAATATGAATATTCTTACTGACCTTTAAATAAATATAGTTCTACAAATTATACATAGTACATTTTTTTTTAATTTCCTACCACTAACACAAAGCTATGCTTGGTATATGGTGACATTCATCTTACTAAAGATTTTCTGATCAGAGAAAGGAAATAAAACGATATTTTTGTCCCTTGGCCAATGCATGAATCTAATCCTACCCTGGCAGTGAAATCACTATTCGGATTCGGGATTCTGTTGGGTTGTTGGAGGCTAGAAAGCATTGTTTGAATGGGTTTACTTTAGTGTCATTGGCAAGAGTAAGCACTGCATCTGTTCCCAGGACCGCTGAGAGGACAGCTTTGTCTGTGAGCCCCTTTGGGTGCTCAATAAAGTACAATTAATGTCTTTGGACATTACCTTTTATAGAATGGTTGTTTTCCATAAATGAAAAGAAACAGATATTTTCACAGAAATGTTAAACTATTATCATATGATGTCATATATTATACACCATATTGTATGAATTGATGAGGGGGTATTCCAGTTACGTCATTGGTCGTATGCAGTGATGACAATATTATCCCTTTACATAAATCTTTTGATTTTTCATCCTGTCAACTCGTCTGTGATGCCTGCAAGTCAGGCCAGTGAAAGCTTAATCTTCTGCAATATGATCAGTCTCAGCATCTTGACAGAAGAGGGACAAGGACCTACCGACCCAATAAATCTTCTTTTAAGAGAAGGTGCTAATCCTTTCACTGGCTGCAGCTGTTGGAGGAGAGCTGGCCTCCCCATCACAGAAACCACCTGCCCCTTTGTACACATAGCTCCTCACTGCCAACTCAGCACAGCCTGTGCTATTATTCGAATGCCTGCTGGCTGCGGCGCTGTTCCTTTTATATACTCCGCATCCCCAAATAATTTTACCCCAAATATGGTGCCATATGATAGGTGTCCAGATTGGTCTGGGTGGGATATATTCAAGCCAGTATGAGCTTATTGTATATTTATACATTAATAACAATTGGGAAAAAGTCTAATTTAATCAAACATTAAATAATCTGATGGCGGATAGGTCTGTGACACACTGTCTGCCTTGTGTGACTTTTAACCGACCTCATCATCAAACCTGTAAACAGGGTTTGACCTTTAATCTCAGGGTTCTTGCCTCACAGGGGTGACAACTTGTTTTTGGTTAATATGAAATATATTGCAATCTTGCCCCCCCCATAATAAGTTAAACTTAAGTTAAACTTATTAACTATACTGTAATAAGATCCTAATTGTAATCTCGTCCGAGTACCTAGTAACCAGTAGCACTATACTTACAGAATGATACAGAGTTTTTGGTTGCAGACTGTTGCAATCTCATGCCCTTGAGCTAATTCAATTTTTAGAGTTTTTGGCCAATTCCTTTTAAGGTGAGTTAATTGCAAAATGCACATATAGCCCCAATGCATTTAAAGTAAGAAAGAGTATAGGAGGAATTTATATGCTGAATAAATGTTGTCTGTACTCCCTTTACAGGCTTCTGTGCACTGGCCTTTTTTGTAAATGTGTGCAGGAAAGCACTAGTTAGAGCCCGCTGAGCATAATGAATACGGGGCCACTTTGGTTGGATTTGCTGAATGGGGCCACCACTTCCTTATGTTACACCCTGAGGATTTTGTCTAATCGCAAAGTTTACAATCTGGTTTCTGATTCAATATTATATAATGGTTTTATTACAGATGGATTAAAGACAAGGAGTGTGTTAATTATTTTTGTACTTGAGGGGCTGCTCTCTTTTTATGCTTGAACTTGCAGTCCAAATGATGAGTTTGTTCTATGGCGTCTAGCCAAAATTGCACACAAGGTTGACTAGTTTGTATTTGTAGGATCTAGTGTTAATTATGCACACTCAGATGAGCACACATTAACCTTTTTAGTATCTTTTCCTAGTGCAAACGGAAAAAAAATCCTTCTCAACACATGCACATGGGACTATAGTTCTAGGAATATTACTTGTGGATCATGGGGTTCTTTAACGCATTCTACAAATGTTCCTGTGGATGCATGCTATTCAAGTAGAGGAACAGAATCTCAGCACGTATTTGATGGTGTCATAATGACATCAAAGACATTACCATAAGAAGATGGTCATTATCATTGTTTCTCCCTGTTTGTTGCCACTTAAATTTTCATTATAATCCCCCTAGATCCCTTCTCAGAAACCATTTCAATATGTGAAGTTGTTTGACACCTCAATGCTCAAAATGCATTTTTGGTTTGTAATGTATGGAGAAGATATAGAAACCATGACTTAATCATGAACATGTAGCGTGTTTCTCTGGATAGACAAATTGTTGTATTCTATTATTATTGTGATGATGGCTGCTTGCATTATATGGGATATTATGGTCACAAGGGAATATTTCTCTACTTGCAATCACGGTGAAGCAGTGGGAGGCTTTGGAGCTGGGGGACATCATCTTAGTTTGTGCGTGCAGTCATGGGGCCATTGGGTATTCACATATAGCAGTGGATTAGGAGAAGGCAGCTGGGGGATTATCTGTAAAACTATTTTTAGGTGGGTCTTTGACCAAATATGGAGAAACAATCAGAATTAAAGGAGAGAAATAGATTAAGTGTACAGCCATTCCTAGAGCAGATTGAACCTGTAAAAAATGGAATAGAAGGGTATGCACTCACCAACAAGTAGAGAATATATCCATCTTTACTAATTATAATATATATATATATATATATATATATATATATACATAGTATGTAAAAATCTAAAACTGTGTCTAGGGCCTTCTGATAACTCAGACGCGGAAACAGGCTCCTAATGATGTTATTCTATTCACTTCTCTTTGAACTCATTCCCTTTTATCTAAACACATCCAATTATATGAATGTGGAGGATTTGCAGAGGTCACAAGAAAAGCTAGTCTAAAACTGAAAATAGTACAAATCAACACTGGTTATGTATATATATTACTTACTTGATCCTAAAAGGTAATTTCATTACTGTGTGTAACCCTGAAAGTCAATTATTGAATTACTGTTTTAACTGTAATCGCCAAACAAGATGCTAAAGAGCCGATTGTTAAGCTCTATTTAGCCTAACCAATACGTTCTATGCATTAGCTCAGGACTGAGTGCGTGTTCAATGAAGAAAGCAAATGCACATGAAATATGTTGACCCACGAGAATAGAACACACCTTTAGATAAAGAAAGAAAAATTACCAATATTTACCACATTATGGATTAATAGGTCAATTCAACTAACCTACATTACTTTAATAGGCCATGGGGTCGACTAGGTAGACTGGCTGATCATTGATATGCATGTTACAGTCAAAATTTCAGACATAACAATGGGAATGAAAATTTGGGTTCTTCCATTCCTGTAGTAAAATGGACGCACATAACATCAGAATCATTGAGAATAAAAAACATTGTGTCTCTCAAAAGTGGTATACAATACTGCTTATTATTTTTTTCTAGCTTTCATCTGCCTCCCAAAAGCATTTTGAACCGACAAAGGAGAGTGAAACTTACTTACCACCACTTTGGATAGGTCAACTGGAGGCTCCTTGGGTTTTTCAGGCGCTGGTGCTGGTTCCGGTTCTTTGGGTTTGGCTGCAGGAGCTGCCTCAGGTGCTTTGGGTTTGGCTACAGGTTTGGCTAGTGGCTTTTTTACCGGCAAGTCCTTCTTAGGAGGCATGATTAAACGCAGAGAGACCAGGACAGGACAAAGGTCCACAGATCTTAGCTTAAATAGCCTGGTTTATCTGTGACCTCACATAGACCAACCTTCAAAGGGGTACACTGGGGGGGGGGCTGCAAGTGTTAAAATAAGGAACTGACCTGCAAATCCCACAATCCTACTTTCCATTTCATATAGGACAGCCGGGTATGGGGTTACTGTGCTGGCATGTTCATAGAATGAGGCCACATGGGAATAACTAAAGATAATACTCTGCTTAGGTGGGGAGGGGGTGGAAATGATAACAGAGGGGAGGTAGGTTGGATTTCAGGGATCTATTCTAACCCATGCCATTAAGAAGGTTGTGGAATGCAGAATAAAGCAATGTGTGACATGATAAGGGAACATATTAGGCTCTTTGCTGGCTGAAGAGTCAAGCTATGCATTAGACTTTTAGCTATGCCAATCCTTTCATAGATATAATTCTGGAGCCAATCCAGGACTATCTTTTCTAGTACAAAAATAGGCTTTGTAGTTCCGTGAAAAGAAAAAAAAAATACACAGCGGTGGTCAGGACTCACGGAGTAAGGAGGAGTGGGATTAGTTGGAGTGATGTTGGGTGTTTTCTATAATGAATCACACTAAGTGATGATGTTCAGTACAGCTAGCATGACAGAGAACCTGTTTAGAGGGCTCACCCTTATGTGAGTGAAATAAGGGGAGAGCAAGAAGGGTCTTCCCAAATGATGTTACATGCCAGAGCAGCTGGGTCACAGGGTTTATATAGGCTACCAGTGCCTCCCACAATTATGTGTGTATTTTCACATGGAGCTTCTATAAGAAGTTATAAGATAATATGTTTATTGGAATTTTAGAAACAACAGAAGCAGAGATATCCTCTATTTTGTTTCACTGGTTCAAGAATATTTCCTTAGTAATCCCTCTAAATGTCAAATGTTTCCTATACTCGGCATTCACTTGGGTTCTGAGTTGATCTTTCATTGTGAAAAGCAGAGTGGAGCATGGCTTATATTATTGTATATAAATATTTTTATCATATTCTCGGTTGTTGACAGAAGAATTATTTTAATTAAAACAATCTGGGTATTTTTTCTATTGATGGTTAGAAATCATATGGTTTTGTTGCCATGAACGTCACTGAAAAGGGGCATTTATTCTGTACAATGCGCAAAT
This sequence comes from Spea bombifrons, assembly GCF_027358695.1. Classification (NCBI taxonomy): domain Eukaryota; kingdom Metazoa; phylum Chordata; class Amphibia; order Anura; family Pelobatidae; genus Spea; species Spea bombifrons. The sequence goes on from NC_071088.1 coordinate 111,558,594, forward strand.
AAGATTGCTGCTATGTGGGTGACATTCATCTCCACAAATGTCCCCTGAACCAAGGTGATGATTGGTAGGGATGCCACCTTTTTCCAAGCCATTTCTTACACAGTCTTTGAGATGTTGTGCCAGGTTATGGGGCTGGAGAATTTGCCTCGGGATGGCTTTACTGATGACAGCTAGAATGTTTGTTTCAGTAGTTAGAAAGATTAGACAAGGAGGAAAAGAGAGAAATGATAAAGGAGATGGGAGACTGAATAGGAGAGTGAACAATGACAGAAGAGAGAAAAAGAGATAAAGGAGAGGACAGAGAAGAACATGAGAGAAAATAGAAAGAACCAGAGAGAAAAGGGAAATGAGTGGAGAGAACTAGTAACAGAAAAGAAAAACTGACTTGGGCTGACTTGCCCCTCAGCTTGAATGCTGCCATCTCTCTTCTGCTGCTCGGTGCAGCAGTCAGCCCCTTTCTCTCGCTCAAAGGCTGTCCAGTTCACCCTCCCTGAGAAATGCAAACTAACACATCGACAGTCCAGCATTTCACGTGACAAAGAGGCAAATCCAGAATGCAAAACTTACCTCCTAATTCTGGGACTTGCTGTAGCAACCCATAATAACCAGTCATTATATACTATGGTGTCCCCGATATTACCAAAAAAAAAAAAAGGAGCTGACAGATGTATGCAGATATGTTGTTGTCTGTGATTATGTTTAGTACACCAGTAGTGATGAATATCAAAACAATTGCAAACACAACACAGGTTTCTAAAAAAAAAAAATGTAAAATGTATGTTTGGCACAATTATTGGCAATTATTTAGCCAATACTTCGTGCTAACAGCTCTGACACTGCAGTACACACACACACATTCACATACCGACTCCAACACTATACATATATACATTGACTGACACTACAGTATACACACATTCACATACCGACTCCAACACTATACATATATACATTGACTGACACTACAGTATACACACACACTCACATACATAACCCCCCCCCCCCCCGTGGAGAGCTGAAGTGCCGCTACTCATCTACTGCCATCGGGAATCCTATGCTTTCCTGTGGGATGCTGTGAGGTACCCAGATTCACAATGGCAGCCCTAGCAAGTTTTACCCCCTTGTCCTGCAAAACCCTGGATGTCAGGAAATGGTTTCTAGTCACCATGGCGACTTGGTGCCCAGGGTTTTTGAGCCCTGGTTCATGTGTATGGAGTTAACATGAGTGTGTATGTTAGTATTTGGTGTGTGTATGTGTGTGTTAGTGTCTGTGTATGATTTCTAGATTGTAAGCTCGTTTGAGCAGGGCCGCCTCACCTGTTTCTGTAAATCAAATTGTCATGTTATATACTACATGTTATGTCCTGTCCGCCCTTTGTACAGCGCTACGGAACTTGATGGTGCTATATAAAACAAATAATAATAATAATAATGTTAGTGACTCAAGGAGAAAGCCTACCGTAAGTGGTGCTTAGAGTGGATATATGTGTAAGTAGATGGTGTTAAGAGCGAGTGTTAAAATTGGGGGAGGGGCACTAAAAGCACTGGAACCCACTAATGCTAAGCTCACCCTTTCCATATAGCGAGTTGATAGGTTGCCATATAAAGTTTCAAGAGTTGGCAGCAGAACCGCTTTAATGATTAGACAATTCTACACAAAAAATGATGCCAGAGAGATTTATTGCATAATGTGAAATATTGGTACAGAGCAGATACTAAACGTTGTTACACATCAGCAGGCAATGCACAGTGTTTGGGAATGTGTGTGCAGGGGCTATTCTACAGCGACTGGCCCTCTGCAGGACAATAGTTTTATATTTCAACATATTTCTTGTAATAAAATAGAAAACTCAGCACACAACTACAATGGTAAAAAAAAAAACAACAAAAAAACTCAAAATTAGAAAAAACGACTGAAATGCAAAATGACAAAACATCCTTTAGTCAATGCTAGACTCATTACTTTTTAGAAATTACTTTTTAACAAGAAACACTGTGGAGATTTTCCGCACCACACTTTTGCTGTAAAGAGATAAGCACTGGGAATGCTAAAGAGGGGGATTTCTTCTCACTGATCTCACATTATGCAGGGCCAGATTCGGTGAGCTTTTCCAAGACGAATAGATTGTATGGCCCTGTGTAAAGCATATTTAAATTTGTCACCTCACTGAATGAACCATGCAATATGCAGGGGTGGCTTTAGATTGTGGGGGGGGCTCTAGATGAAACATTCACCCCACACCATATATAAAATCTAGCAGTGCAGGCAAGGCTCAGAACTTCCCAAGGTAGGTAACCTGGAGCTAGCACTTTTCTGATGTAGTGCCTTCACCCGGGGCGCAGAGAAAACCACATGTGGGGACAGGCTGGAGGCTGGTCATAGTTGGGGGAGTAGGAAGAACCTGAGCAATGAGTGATCCTCTACCAAACACACACCTTGGAAGCAGCACGTTGCCTGGTCAAACCCAGAAGTCCCCAGGTATGAGTGCAGATGGGACTACAGATACATGAGTGGCAGCAGCTGCTGTGGGCCGCCTGAATATCTGCTTATAGTAAAACGCTGCCACTGCATTGTGCAGGTCCAGTTCACCCGATCTTGCAGAAAAAAGCATAATGAATTCTGCAAATTGTGTCCCCGGCACACAAGGGTTAGGACACCATGACCCACTAGCCAGGATAAGTCCCTTTGAATTTCTCTCCACAACATTTCTGTGTAACATTTATAAATTTCAGTAAATAACACTTAGGCCGGCCGGCCACAGGTTAAAGCCAAGGAACGCTGTTTATTTAGCGTGGAAATGCTGTTCTTACTGCTAGTGAAATGCCTAATTATGGACAGTTCAACATCCACTAGCAGCCAGTCCCACTTAAAATAGCGTTCTTATCTGCCTTAAAATTCTGTGTCCTCCCCCATTAAGAAAACAAAAAAACTTACATCACTTTCTTTCAAATTAGGAAACGCCAAACTTTCACATATTTGGTGTCTAACAAAAAAGTACAAAAGTGAATAATATAAACCTAAATAAACAGCTAAATAAAAACCATACAGATCTAAAACATGTAAACAAATGCAGTAAAAAAATGTCTAGTATTAAAAATGTTAAAAGCATATTTAGGAAAGAGAAACGGTCTGCATAAGGAAAAAAACAATCCAACAATGTAGAGAATTGGTACGTTTCATAGTAAAAGGTGGGTTTGATTATACATGTAAATTGTACAGTGACGACACATGGCTCTACTAATTATGTATACAAACACTTGTGATTGCTATGAAGGAGTCTTTGGCTTGTTACATTACTCTACTATAGAAACATGGTGGTAAACAGAGGCCTGCATTATGTCACATCAAGCTCATTCTTCTGTTGTAGCCAAGGCCAGATTAAAAAGCTTGGGGCCATCAAACACTGATTAAAAAAGGGCCCCTTATTTTCATGTGCCCAGCTATTTTTCCAGATAAATAAAAAAAAAACCAAAAAAAAAAAACCAATGTAAAATAAAACAGAATCCTTTATATTCCTTCATGATGTCACACCCTGCTCATAGTACGTCTTGGCATCACATTACACCCCAACTAATTTAAGGCCCGGTCATTGAACATGTTCCACTTTAAACAGGCACTGCACATGCGCAACCAAGTATAATATAACTTATAACACACTGGCGAAGGCAGGTGATACTATGGATAGACATCAAAGGGATACTCTAGTCCACCATTTTGTATGGAGTCCAATGTGTTTATGCAAATCAGTACATATTGTATTTTATGTTTTTTTGTATTTTATTTTATGTTTAGCTTCTACTGAACACAGGGGTGTCAAAGGGAGCTGAACAAATATGGGAGCTGAGCTTCCACTGACTTTAGCACAGACGCTGCAGTGCATGTGTCGGAAACAGCCTTAAGCACACGCCTTGATTAAAGTAAGAGCTACAATGTGGGGTAGGGGATGAGATGGGGGTCAAAAAGAAATGCACTTATTTTCATGCAAACATGTTGGGTCCATGCAAAACGAACTCCAATATCCACTTAAAAGTATGCTGGAGTGTTTATCGATTATTTCACCTCAGAAAGGATGCACAACAAACTCAACTCACAGTGTTGCACAGCATGTGTTCTAAAAAGGATTACATTAGAATGAGGTGGTATGATGTACTTTGGCATGGTGAAGTTTTCATAGCATCAAATGTGCCCTGCTCTTACACTTTAAGCAATTATTTTATAAATAACAGTACACATGGGGCATTAGACATTCACACACACTCGCATTATTGTCTTTACATGGAGCACTCATTCTGACAACCGGTAATCCCCCTGCTGGTAATACAGCAGGTTACACTACGTGTTAAGGCGAAAGGGCAGGTCCCACAAATTGCCTCGCTGTTTTTAATTAAGAGTCTCCATTGGGGGCAGCTGCAGATTTACACTTCTATTATATTTAATAGCCATCCCGTGTTAAGCTCGGTTTTCAGAACGTTGGACCGGACGGAAGGGGACGCAGGATGCAGCTAATAGCGTTGCCAGGAACAAAGAGCTTGGTCACAAAATAAAGCATTCTCATGTAAGGTGCTTGGTTTATTCATCCTTCAGGTCGTACCTGTTGGGAAAATCTGAATATTATTATCATCATCGTGTTTAATTTACATAGCGGCAGCAATTTACACAGAGCTTAAAACAATACACGTATTCAGTAGAGGGCCCTGCTCGCAATCTAGCGATGGGAACAAACGTGTCATATGTTAATTTTGCTAAGTAACGGTAGAAATACATTGTACACAAATGAATGGTAATTCAGAGACTTTAATTGAACTGCTATGCAGAAACATCTGTGCATAGTAACGGTACATTGTCCAAGTATAAAATAACGTTTGTATAATAAGAATATACTCACCATTGACTCTGTCCTTTTGAAAGATCCACTTGGGAAAGGTCTATAGAAACCTACAACATGAAGGGAAAAACTAATGATTAAAAAACACACAATTAGTCTTTTTTGGCATTCTTTTTATTATCAAACAGCTTAAAGAGTATTTTGCTTTCCATAGTGCGTGTGAATAATTAAAAAGGTAAGTGTCAGTATAGGTGGCATTTTTATGGCTCCCATATGCCTCAACCACCCATAAGATGGATCTTCATAAAGTTCAACCCGCTGCAGCCAGCTCAAAGGGAACAACCAATAAATGTGGCAGTTAAAATACAAGTGATAACAACAGGCTGCAGAAAGAGTACACAAGACCTCACCTTCCCGAGCAGCTCCTTTTTACTAGACATAAAGGACACACTGTTTTTCACAGATATTTCCAGCTTCCTCTTTGATGCCTCTTCAATTGACATCTCCCATTCAACCCTGCAAAAAACAAACATCACGTCGGGTCAGGTAAACAATGAACTTATACCTTGACACGATGCAGAATATAGACAAAAACGTAAAAACTAGTCGCCAACAGCTGAATTCATCAAAGTATAGTTGAAACGTAAAGAAGCCAACTTATGCATAATATGTCATATTCTAAAGGACCTAAAAGCAGAGAAATCCGACCATGTACTATATATTTTATAAATAACTATATATATATATATAGGCTTCATATTGAGGTTAGTCAACTTTGGCTAGCCTCAAAGCATTATTAGTATATGTACACAATTCAGAACATCTCAGGAGACTCACTTTTCATTAAATTCTGGGTTGCTGGTCCTTTTTCTCACACTGGTTTTGCGTTTCGTTGTACGGGTCTTGTCTGGTTGCAAAACCATTGACAGGTAAGGATCAGGAGGCTCCCGGGATGAAAGGCTCAGGTTTCTGCAGAGAAGAGGTTAGTGGAGCAATTATACATTTATAATAGTGAACAGAACACGCACATGTGCATTTTTTACAGTGGGCAATTGTTTTCATTTTATTATTGTGTTGCTATGTGATTATGTACACATTCTCAACTCAGCCATTGGATTCCAACCAATGAATTCAAGCATTCACTCTAACACTCCAGATCACACAGAACTTACACAAGAATGATCTTTGCAAATAAGGGACGCATACAATTCAAATCATAAACCCAGTGATTTATTTTTCTAAATCTTAATCTCGGAAACATGGCTATATAATATTCTTAACTCTATTGGTAAGTGGATTTTACACATACATAGCCCCCATTTCCAAGACCACAACTGAGTAAATTGTGGATACATAACAAAATACTAACCTATTCAAAAGAAATTTGGCTAATAAAGTCAAATTATATATTCAAACCCTTATGCCATTATTATTAAGGCTGATATCTTGATTAAATAAATTGATAATACAAGACTTAAAGTAGGATTGTTAGTAATGAGGAGGAGAAGACGGTGTTACCTGCAGCTGTGAATCACTGCCACAAGCCTGCCCTCTTTAGCAGGGTAGTATACCGTCACACGAAGCTGTCCCAAGGGAGAATCCGTGGAATTGGGATCACTGTGAAAATAGAAAACATATATGCTGTTCGTTTTAAAGAGATCAGTATATACGGTACAGATGAACAGGTTTAAATATGCTTTTAAAAATATTTCTTACAAAGAAAAAAATCAAACTGTACTGCTGCTCTAAAAATAGTCTTTTTACATAAATTGAACCAATAAGAGTATTTTTACTTATTTATGCTTTCATTTGTTCTAATTGATGAAGTAGAACGCCACAAAGCCCAAACTCAATGTTAAAACAATTACATTTTAGTCCTGCTTCTCCTTAGTCTCCTGTCCCGATATTGTGGAGAAGTTGTGGGGATAAAGGGTAGGTAGGCAAACTTAAGAGCTGAAATCTGCAAGGTCAGATTTGCTTGTTGCTATACTTGGCCTGGCTACAAACACTTCATTTGCATTTACCGTATTTGCTCGATTATAAGACGACCCTGATTATAAGACGACCCCCCAAAATCTGAATATTAACTTAGGAAAAAAAGAAAAAGCCTGAATATAAGACGACCCTAAAGGAAAAAAGTTTTACCAGTAAATGTTAATTCATGTAAACTATTTTTTTTAATAAAAGCTATGATTGAGAAAAATATTTTTTTTGTTTTTATTTCCTTGTATTTTCCAACCTGCCCCCAGTTACGCACATCTGCCCCCAGGCTTGCCACACCAATATGGCACTGTGGCCCATGATATGCCTTTTAACCCTCTATATGCCACTGTGCCCCATGGTATGCCTTTTGACCCCCTATGTGCCACTCTGCCTCCAGAAATGCCTTATACCCCTATATCCCATTCTGGCATTTAGGGGGTTAAAATGCATATTATGGGGCAGAGTGGCATATAGGGAGGTATAAGGCATTCCAGGAGGCAGAGTGGCATTAAGGGAGTTAAAAGGCATTATATAGAGCACTCTGCCTCCAGAAATGCCTTATACCCCTATATGCCACTCTGGCATTTAGGGGGTTAAAAGGCATATTATGGGGCAGAGTGGCATATAGGGAGGTATAAGGCATTTCAGGAGGCAGAGTGCTCTATTAAATGCCCCCTTAACGCCACTCTGCCTCCTGAAATGCCTTATACCTCCCTATATGCCACTCTGCCCCATAATATGCCTTTTAACCCCCTAAGTGCCAGAGTGGCATATAGGGGTGTAAAGCATTCCAGAAATGCCCTACACACACACACACACACACACACACACACACACACACACTTACTTACTTACTTACTTACCGGTGCTTCCAATTTCCTGCTGTATTGCCGGGGCAGCGGGTTGACGTCTCATTCCGCGGCAGCCGGAAGGAGGTGGAGTTGGCAGCGGGGGTTTGTATGCGTCCGTCGCAAATACCTTCCCCGGCTGTCAGCGATCAGGAACTCTGGAACTCTGATCTCTGACAGTCGGGGAAGGTATTTGCGACGGACGCATACAAACCCCCGCTGCCAACTTCACCTCCGGAAGCACCGGTAAGTGCGTGCGTGCGTGCGGGGGGGGGCGACGATAGGAGGATCCAGGTCCCCTGCAGCGGTGCGGGGGATCTGGATCTTAGTCTCCTAATCAGACCTCTATTTGAGGTCTGATTAGAAGACGACCCCGATTATAAGACGAGGGGTATTTTTCAGAGCATTTGCTCTGAAAAAAACCTCGTCTTATAATCGAGCAAATACGGTAATAGTGAGCAGTAAGTATACATGTGAGTTGGTCCTAAGATTTTAAATCTAAAAAATAAACTAGGAAATTGTGGATTGAATCAATGCTCCTTATCTCAGGTGAACGTTTCATTTTGCATCTCACCTATTTGTGTAAGGCAGTCTCTGTCGGAGATCCCCTTGGGTGGAAGAAATAGCAGGGTCGCTGTCTCCCGCTGCAGGCAAAAAGTCAGACGTGTTTTCAGGACTTGGGGGTCTTTGTGGATCACCAGAGGCAAGGCTGAGGGCCTGGAGTTCTGGACTGACATTTGGAGAGGACAGAATCTAAGGGAGATACATTATTAGTAAATACATTTGATAGGATAGTAATCAAATACTTTAAAGCTTTGAACACAATTGTCGCTAACATTTTAAAGAAGGGACCTGAAAAACATAGGTTACTGTACATAGGACTCCATGAATTTTGGTCCACTGAAAGGCATAACACATATCTTCTCTGGCACACATTGGAAAGATATCAATTGCTTTCACTAACATTATATTTTTTTCTTCCTATTAAGAGAGGTGCCTAAACAGATAAAACCCAATGAGCGCATGAAATTATTATCTTGATCTTACCCTCATCTGCAGTCTCATGAGAACCTGACAGTGAGGTCCAGATGAACTCAGCTTAAACCATTTGTCAAGAGTTAGGCAGTCGGCAGTCAGGAGATCAGAAACTGGCATTGTAAGCGACCCCAGAGAATTTTGAGACTCATCACGGACCTGCAATAAATGTGAAAAAGTCAGCCACTGCAAAACAGGAAGATACATCAACAAAGAGGTGTGAAAACATCATAACCTGCAACCAGAAATGGAAAACTGCTAGTCAAGATTCATAATAACCTGGAGCTGTAGAGTTTCGCTAGCAGGGTTCTTGATCAGGAATATAAAGCTTTCGTCCCACACAGGAGACGTGTTCTTCGAAGCTGTCTGAAAAGAAACATAACCCATATATTCAACACAAAATAAAACTCCCCCTCATTGAGTTTGCATTTTGACAACTACCATGTTTATGTTCTACAAACAAAGACAATATTTACCAAAGGCGTTCCCTTCTTTCGCTTCCAGTAGGTTTGAAAACCACAAACACAACAATCAGGAACTGAACAGAAGGTAACTGTTGGAAGCTAGAGATTTTTGAGGACCACAGGTTGAGAAGCTTCCCTAAAACTCAATCACTCATTCAAGACAGAAAGGGAGGAGAAGCTCTGGCTCATCCCTTCCCACTGAGTCAACCTGAGCCATGGATTGGGCTCATTTCCCTTCATATAGCTTACATTTTGCTTAAAAGCATTTTAACAAACAGCTTGGATAAGATACATTAAGTCTCAAGGCCTCCTATTTTTCACAAGTTTCTTCAAACTGAAGGGAGATTCAGACATGAGCCAAGGAAAGAAACTAAAACGCTTCGCTGCACCAAGAGGAGTGAAAGGAACAAAATGTATGTCTCATTCTATTTTTTATGTGGAACCACCAAAATTAACAAATACCATAATGGTAAATGATAAAGATAAACATTTCTCTGTTCTGTTATCCATGAGAACTATGAGTTAGCTTTCTGTAGAATACGTTTATGCTTCTCTGCAGCTTATTACAAAACAGGAATTCAACTGCAACATATATTAACCGTGGACAAATGTTTTCCTATGGAGGCAATACTTTTGCTGTCACATTTACAGTATCCCAGAAATCAAACAAAGAATTATATTGTTCCCATGCCATGGTGGCTACAGCTTCATTGTCTGCTAATGCCAGTTTCTAGTAAATGCCACAAGACAATCTGCAGAAGAGATTCCATCACAGAGACACACCGCCAAATAGCAGATAAGATTATTTGTGAAAAAAAGGCAAATTCTTAAAGCTCAGAGCAATTTTTTGCTTTAGATCAAATTATTTGGGCAGCATTACTTGCTTCTATAGGCAGGTGCCTTTTTTTTAATAGAATGTCTGTTAATGGAGTATTTCATGAAATAAGAGATGAAAAAATAGCATTCAGACGTAAACATATTTCAAGTGTAAGTAATAGTGTTATATAAAAACATTAATTCAAGTCAGATATATTGTAGTTACCTTGGTCTTGTAAGTGACTTTCTTCACAGTTAACTCCGCACTTGCTGCAGGAGATTGTGTACCTTTCCGCATCTGTTTTACAAAGACACCTTCATGAGTTTCTCAACAAAGAACATATATTTTAAAACGATGCCGTTAGAGGTTAGCTATTGCGACTGTGGCGGCAGAAAGCACAGTGTGTTAAAGAGCATGACCAGGAACTTGGAAGAGAAACCCACCGGCAGATCACTGGCTCGTTCCAGATAGACAAAGAGGATGGCTGCAGAGAACTCCTCGCTGTTAGCCGGCTGGGTTAGGCTGTTTATCATCAGCACCTGGGGAAAAAAAAACAAAAGCATCTTAGTGACTTTGCACAGAGGATAAAAACCTTCGCATGGGATAAAAAGTATAAGAACAAGCTACCTGTTCCAGCTGCGCAGCGTCCATGAGAAGAGATAAACACTCAATTCGGACATGAAGCCTCCCAGATTTTACTTCCTGCAAGGGCAGCCACTGAGTGCGATAGACAGGAAGATCGAATTAAATGGTGTCAAGTTTCAGGCAACTATAAAAAAAAATCTATAAAAAAATCTAAATAGAGAACTAAATAAACAAGCTTAGAGGGAAAAACTCATAACTTACAATCTAAAGGGGTTACATTTAGCAACCAGTTTCTGAAGAACGCTTCAAAACCCAGCTACAATTTCCACAGAGGTTAATTTAAGAAAATACATAGCATTTAAAGACAAGAAAAACCTACCATTAAGCAGGTACTAAATCATTTAGTGGCTGGATTTGTCGTCATTTTAAATAATTTCAGCTGTGGTCATACTGATTATACACTGTATGGAATCTGCCTTCACAACACACGGACAATGGTTCTTATACAACATTATCATGGCTCATTTTATAATGCGTGGCTTTAAGATGTAATAAGGCACTTTAAATATATTTGGGGACACCTCACATAGAATACTCTATCCAGTTCTGGAGACCATGGCTTCCAAGCGACATAAATCATTTGGAGATTTTGAAAGTTAGAGGGCTGAGGAGAAATGTGACGTGATTCTAATTCTTTCTAAACAGAGTAAGATTTTAGATTTTACCTCATCGATTGTTTTCATTTTCAGAATGTTCTTCACGTTGACTTTGCAGCTGGAAAAGAATGAGAGGAAACAAAATATAAACATCCTCAAAATGCCAATACTACCATCTTCAGCCAGTTAATAAAGGTAAACCACAGCTGGCAAAATTATGGAAATAAATCACTTGGAAATCTGGGATTTTGGAACGGACCACGGGCATGCTATTTGGATGCATTTAACATGTTACGGAGACCATGCATTCTTTCTAACAGGGGCCAGACATAGAACATTTACTGACCTTCCCAAGGAGTCGTCCGAGTCAATATCTTTATCAAACACACTAAATTCAATGTCCTGTCCTGGAATGTCTGTGACCAATACCTGAAATATAACAGGATTTACTGTGATTCGTTGTATTTTGATTTGAACAAGGTCTACATGATCTTCCTGGATCAGGAGAAAAGGGGCATGGAATATGTATATCATTACCTGCTGGACGGACAGACAGCTATATGTGTGAAGCTGAATCTTAATAAAAAAAAGCTTTGAGTTTTTCTAGAAAACATAATGCTGATAATTTTGAGCCAGTTTTCTACCAGTCACAAATGTGTCAGAATTTAAGAGATCTACTACGCATATATGTTGACATTTAAATCCTCCTATTGGGTCAACATACAAAAAGATATAAAGCTACATATTTTTTACCTTCCTCTCTTTTTGTTCCAATTATCCATATTACTCTCTTAGATTGTAGGAAAGCTCACAGGCAGGGTTCTCCACTCCTTATGCGTATATATGTATTAATGTATATTGGTTATGTATGTGTTAACTGCCCTATTCAAAATTGCACAGCGCTGTATATTAATCATAATAATCTTCAGAAGGAATAGTAGACTCAACTTCAATACCTCAAACGCTTGCTCCCAGCGGGGGTTCAAATTCTCCTTCACCACCTTGGTGCGCACAGATTTTCCTCCTGCTCGTATCACGGTATACGGGTCGGACTTTCCCTTTATCATGCCGCCCATGAAGTTATCCTTGGCAATCAGGTTCTCTGCTTCAAGCACGAACACACGAAGCAAGCTCTGCAAACAGTGTTATTATTACATACATGATGACGCACACAGTTAACACAGCCATGTCCAAAACCTGTGATCTGTGCAACCCAGAAATCCTAAAAGCAACGCGGTACAGAACCTGGAGCAAATATTCCCCGTTGTTTTTAGACTAGTGGACTAGAGACCATTATCTGAAATGGGTACCTACAACAATGCCCAAGTATACATATAATATAATGAGATTATCCTCCTTTAACCCCTTAAGGACAATAGGGGTTTTTACTCGTAGTATATTGCGGGACAATGGCTCTTTTAACGTTTTTCAGTGTTACTGTTTAGCTGTGATTTTCTTCTTTCTCATTTCATGCTCCCACACATATTATATATTGGTTTTTCCAGGACAAACAGGGCTTTCTTTAGATACCATTCATTTTATCATATCATCTAATTTACTATAAAAAAATGATAAAATATGGGGATTTTTTGTTAAAAAAATTACTTTTTCTCACTTTTTAAACAGAAAACCTTTTTTTCCAGATCTGGTAATTCTTCCCCCCACGTGCCATTTCGGGTATCTTTGAAGCCGGCCAATGCAATTTACCCCATCAAATCATATATTTTTAAAAACTAGACACCCCAAGGTATCTGAAATGCTGGTATTTTAACCCTTTCCATGCACTAATTTTACCACCACCCTTGTGAAACTTTATGGTAGTAAATTGTTTTTGTATTTTTTTCACACATGTTGTACTTCAGGTATAAATTTATCGCTCCTGGTATATGTCCCTGTCAAACAATACCCCAATATGTGTTCAGTAACATCTCCTGAGCGCAGTGATACCCCCCATGCATGGGTTTGTAGGGTTATTTGGGAGGTAAAATGCCGCCTTTGTGAGGTGTGTATTTTTTTGCCATTTAGACATCTGCCCCATGTCCCATATTTTCTGGATAGACCCTCTGAACTCAGATCTATTGTTAATGCCATCCTGTGAATGACGGCAACGTCATTCACAGGATGGCACTTGTGGTTGCTCCTCGGAGCAATCACAAGGCGATTGGGGGTCGGGGGGGTTGTGTTGCTACATGCCTCGATACTGAGGCATGTCAGCAACACAGTTTATGCTTAGGAAGCGATTCCGATCGCTTCCTAAGCAGTTTTAGCCGGGCGCCGCCGCCATCTTTGATGATCGGTGCGGCGGCGGCCATTTTTCTTCCGGGGAGGGCTGCCCTCCCCGGATCCACGGTCAGCCTCACTTGTGAGGCTTCCGTGGATGCTGCAAAGCCGCAGCTATTTAACGGGAGCCCGTACATGTACGGGCATTGTCGTTAACCCGTTGCACGGCAACCCCGTACATGTACGGGGATTGTCGTTAAGGGGTTAAACACTTGCTGTTACCTCCGTAGCAAACTTCTCCGGGGGACTGGTTTTTTCGGGTCTCGGAGGCATATCCACACTGGATCCAACTGCAGCCTCTTCAGCCCCAGGGCTCTCGGACTCTGTTATCACAGGGACATACGATGGGTCCAGATGCAGGATCTGTTTACCAAAAACAAGTGACATAAGTGTCTACGACTTGCTATGAATTTTAAGCTGTCACTGTTACGTCACCTGAAGAAACACCAATTGTTTGACTATAACCTATAATCTAACAACACGGTGCCTAAATTCCTGAAATTCTTTAAATATAGCTTTTTGTTGGTTTAGCTGAAGGACACTCTGAGATCACTTATGGATGTTGGATAACGTGTAGTGTTTGCATGAGGAACTGGTTAATAAAACTAGTTCCATACAACATAACTCTACAACTCCAAATTGTTATTGGGAAATACATAAACATGAGAAAACGTATAACAAAAAATAATTAAAAAAAAACCTCTAAAAGACACTAATTTTTAAGAAACACTTTTTATAGATTTATTAAATATATAACAGAGCAAAATAATTTACTGTTGCATAAAATGTAGTTTTTGCTTAATTACCACCATTAAATACCTGTAAACTAATATCATCTGTCCTTTCCATAAATATATGCGTGTATGCACATATGTATAATAATACAATACAATTATACAATTATCGTAATACACATGATTATAAAATCGGTATCAGTTTTAATAGTATGTATATGATGATGTCCTTGAATAGAGTGTGTACTTTTGATGAATGTTGCATTTTACATTACAAACATATCTGCTTAGTGGGGGATATTTTTCAGTCTACAATACGGAGAGCACAGTGTTCGGTCTTGTTGAGTACAGATAAAGAGGTTATCGTTGTTACCCGCATGACAAGTTTCAAGTAGATTCTGCTTCTGGATCCCGAGTTCTCCAGTTGAAACCACTGGTCTAACGTCAGATGATCGGCACAAAGTACCCGAGCAAGCGGTAGAGTCAGCGATCCCAAAGAGTGCTGGCGGTCATCATCTTTCACCTACAAGAATACAAAGACATTGTGCTTGTTTCTCTCCCCTTCTCTCTCATTTCTCTTTAATATCCTCAAAGAGCAGGGCCCTTTTCTCCTTCTGTACCAGTAGGTCTTGATGTGCGTCTTGATTGTGTTGATTTTAATTTAACTGTACACTGTCCTCCTACTGTAGTTGTGCTACAGAATCTGCTGGCGCTATCTCTATATAACGTAATATAGTATACAGAGTAGATACAGCATAAAATGCTTCCTTTAGTTCTGATCTCACCTGTATGTCCAGGTCAAGCAGACTCGGGTCACGAAGGAAGAAGCGGAAAGGCTCTTCCCAAACAGGAGAGCTGGTATTGTGTACAGTCTGTGGGATGAGGAGACATGCCAAATCAAATTGCTGGTCATAAACACCATTCTCATAATGCCCTGGACACTAAATCTTCAAATTATATCTATATGCTGGAGGGGGCTCCAGCCTAATTCACTAACCGGGCACCATTCCTTAAGTTTTAGCTGTGCTGGCTCACCAACATCTAATCAGAATCTAATAAGACAATTCTGTATTCATCCTGGTAACAAATCTAGTCAAGGGAACTATAGAGTTAATTCTCTCGAAAGACCAGCTCTTCCATGATCTCAACATAAGCCAGCGTGATTATTTTGCCAATCCTCAAAAGTACGAGCTGCTTCCAAGACGTACGTTTAATCCTTTTGCCAAGCTTGATGTGTTATGATTTTGTAAGCATGTACAAGGAATTGGTGGGGATGTGATCACAAATTAACGTAACTTGGTGAAAAAGCCAAAAGGTTGCATTGTTTGTAAATCGTATAGAGCTGCAGGGTGTTATGACTACACGAGTGTAATTCATAGAGGCATCAATGCCTAGTTATATACAAAAAAGGGGAAGCACACTCATTCAGATTCCGGGGTGCTTAGTTATGACCAAGAGGCTTAAACTCTTTAAAGTTGAATTCTACGCATACAAAACTATGTCATTATAGTGTTATATTAAACCCCTCAGGTAATGGATCTCAACCACTGCCAGCTGCCCTGTGCTCTTTGACCCTCCATATCATGTACTTTACCTTGCTCTCCTGGGTCATGTCTTGTATGGACAGCTGCACCATTGGGTTTGGTTCCTTCATTGCCTTCTTGAGCTGGTGAAACAAAGATCAATACAATAAATATATTAACAGATCTTAAGTGTAATTTAGGAGGTGTTCAATGAACCAAACATCGATCGATTACTTTGAAAAGAGCTGTTTACCAAGTGTTAACAGTGCTTTTTACTTGACCTAACTTAAAGTTAAAATAAGCTAAATTGTGGCATAAAACAATGTGAGGGATGTTATATTTTGTTTTTGTTAATATATATTTGGATGTACACAAACATAGAAAAAGAATCCCAGCACTCCAACCAGCTTCCAATCTCTAGGACACTTTATTAAGCGAGAGCAAACAAAAAGCAACGTTTCGGCCGAAAACATTCCTTAGGAAGTGAAGAGCTGAAGATATGTGGAAGGTATATTGAACACGTTCAATGCTAAAGGGAAAGTATCGCACACTACTCAGACATACAAAAAGGTGGAGGGTAGTCACACAAAATAAAACATAACATTGCTTCACATATACCAAATATCTAAAAAAGTTATAACACCTATCGATTTGTTCATGGCCACTGCACATTATGGCTACTGAACTACCTCAATGCAACCCATTACATAAATAGGGCGCCTACTGCATTCGTACAAATCACCAACTACTCACAGGTAGGTCTTGTGCTCTATCCAGGTAAATGATCAAGATGGCTGCAGATGGTTCTCCTGTTGTTTTCGAAGAAATCTCTTTGTTAATCTTCATGATCTATGTCAATAAAGTAGGTGAGGGGAAAGTAAGGTCAATGTCACTACAGCTCATAATGCAACTCTGTATTGGTCCATATTGCATGGAATACACATCAAAATGAGCATAGAATGAAGAACATATTGACTGTTAGTGGACCAACTAAACATGGCTCTCACATGATCGCCACTTATAGCCACAATTGTCCTACCAGACCTAATTTACTTAATTATGTATTAAGGGCTAACTCTATTGAGCTTCTCCTGCAAGCTTAGATAAACTGGTCGTGCATAACTCATATGGGCATTTCCATTACAGCAATCTAATGAGTTATGCAAGGCAGCCCTTCTTTAATGAGAAACCTACTAAGTTTGGGCCTTCATAAATCATACTTACACCACTGGTGGTATGTGGAACCTTTAACTAACCTACAAACTCATGATTTAATCGATGAATCCCTAAAGACCAGAGGAGGCGGTAATGCAAATCTCAGCAAGTTGGTGAAATTTCACACCAATAACTAGGGGCATTTCAGTCCTGAACGAAAAAGAATTTCCTAATGCATTATTATTCTGCGAGGAGAAATGTTTTGCCTGACCTTAATGTACATTTAGTAAATAACCTCCTCAGTCGTTGGTGGTTTACTGAATTAATCTGACATCGATGCTGACCTTTCACCTGTGGGCACATTGAATGTGGTGGATTTCATTACCTGCTCAAGTTGCGAAGCATTAGACATAAGAGTGAGCCACTCGAGTCGGAGGTGTACCTGGCCTGTCTTTGTGTTAGTAACAGTGAACCACTGAAAGAGATAAAACAACGTGGTATGTCAAAAGATACTAAAGGCTTCCATGGAAACGCCACAAAGTATTAAACGGTGGTATTGCCTTTAACCTTGTCAAGAATACCAGCTTTCTTCACTTCACCCAGGTCTAACTTCATCCTGACAACGAGAAAGAACAAATAGTAATGTCAACAAAATAAATAAGATCATACACACCTATTTCAAGCCAGTCTAGCCAATCTCACATTGCATATACAAGGAACATACTACTAAACTATTAGTCATATTGCAGGAGGCACAGACATAAAGCCAGAACGTTTTCTCCCGGAGGGTTTTATGGTGTTACGTTTCCACTTTACTCCGTGACGCCACTCACCTGCCCAGGAAGTCATCCTGATCGGGGTCTTTATCAAACAGCTCCACCTCCAGCTCCTGGCCAGGCACCTCATGTACGATGGCCTACAGGTAAAATGTTACAGGCAGTCCTCAAATTAGTCAAGGTATAGATTCTATAAGCATACCTGTCGCTTTTTATTAACAATGAATATCAGAACACTTATGGCTTATACACACGAAGGATTTCATTTTCTAACCCATACAAATGTCATCATATGACTCGTGATGACAAGGAAAGGACAAACAAGACAAAAACACAGTTGTCTGAAAATATTGTTTTTAAAAAACTAGAAACATTTTCAAACATTTTTGTAAACTAATTACTAATCCGATACCTGTATTAAAACATTTGGTGATAGTTCCCCTTTAATGTAATTTTGATACTACTTATTATGATCTAAATAATTTAATATCCACGCATTTTAGGGTTTGTAGATTATACTTTATGTTGAATTCAAGACTTCTGTTCATGTAATAATTATTCTAAAAGAGTTGTGTGTAAGTAAATTTTGGGGTCACACTAATGAATGGTGCATTTTTAGGATGTAGTCCTCAAGTCCAGGTGGACATAACCTTGCACATAAATGTGTTCGGGGCACTATAGGTATATATAAAAGGCTTAAAATAAGCTAATGTGAATAAATGTACTTTATTTCTCAAAAGTGTAGATGGCAACTTTAGTCTGAGAACTCATCTTCATAATGACAATAGCCTCCAAGAATAACAAGGAAAATTCACTCTGTGATCAACAACAAAAGTCCAATATGCTGGCAATAGTAGTATAGGAAAGTGTTCATACCTCATACATCTCATTCCAGACAGGATTAAGATTCTCATTAATAATCCGGCTGGTGAACACCTGAGTCCCCACGCGAACAATAGCATAAGGATCTGACTTCCCGGCAATCAAGCCCTTCACCTTGAAGTCCTTTGCACTTAGATCCCGGGCTCTCAACAGATGGATACGAACAATGCCCTGGGAAAAGGGAGAGTAGGGTTTTTAATCCGACAGCGTGGTCTGTACCTTATGGGAGATTTCTTAAAACTCAACTCGCTTATTTAGCTATGCATTATGAAGGCCCATCTCAACCCTACTCGCCGGAGAATCTTACCAAGGTTTTCCCTTCATAATGTAGAGAGAATTGGGGAGTTAAAATGTTTAACTCTCCTGCAATCTCCCCATGAGTTAATACACCCTACTAAGGGGTAAAGAGAAAGATGGACAAACAACATAAGTTAAAGCAACACGTTTAAACCAGAAATGTGTGGAAATGAGGGACTAAGAGGTGATAAATGTACATTAGAAGTTGAGACTATACCCTTGGTAAGGGGGCACGCAGCTCTGCCATGTGAAGGTCCTTTGCTAAAGGAATAGCCAGGCGATTTGGCAGCACCAAGTACCCAGAAATCAGGTCCATGATCATGGTGTCCGACATGGTACTAGAAGCAGATAACAGCTCATCAATTACAAAGAAAAGCATCACAAAAACTTGCCCGAAGGCAGAGGTTAACACATGACAGGAGTGGCCGAATGAAAGAGGAAAATGCGAGAATATTTGACGAGCAGGAATGTTTAGAGAACACCAGGGTCATCAGGGTGAGATTCACTTACTTGAGTCCAGGGATATCAAGCAGGTTTGTGAGCCCAGTCCAGTTTAAGTCCAACATCTGCCACAAAAGGAAAATAACACAACACTAATCATTAACAAAAGTATTATAATGGTGTGGAGGTACCCGAGTACCGTCGAGGCTTATTTTGATTCACACTAATTATATATGATCTCTCCTGTTATCCTCAGGGTCCTTGTACACATTCACATATCTATCTATATATAAGATCATGGTAGTCGTGGCTCAAATTTTCCCCTCGGTCTCTCTTTTCACCCCCTCTTCCTTGAACAAGTTAGCACAAAGCTGAACATGCATAAACACCACCTATATGTGGAGAACATTCTCATGTGTTGTAGTTATGATGTATGCCAGATTAAGGCTGCCTCTATCAGAGGCATTTGAGGATTTTTATAAATAACATAAAAAGAAAAAAGAATAGAACAGTATTGGTCCAAGCAAGCATGGAGTCTTTAGTCAAAGGTTATACTGTATACTAAGCTCTTCACGGCAGGGTACCTATAATAAATAAGTCATAATCTGTACGACTACTGTATAACTGCACTTATTGTACCCCACCATATTATAATTGTAAACTATAATATGTCAAGTACATAAAAATATAGATTAGCTGCACACATTTTATTAACATATTAGCACAGAAAAAGATATAGAGTCACTGAAGAAGCCTTCAGATGGAAATAAGAGAACTCTAAGGTCCTGAAAGCTTATGTCTTTTTCTATGTTGACCCAATAAAAGGTATCACCTTTGACTCTATAAACAGCCGAACTTGCCCACCACTGAGTAGTGTCATTCCGAAAATCTAGCACAGTTTAATATAGATTCCTACTCAATGCGAAGAAGTTTGTAGTAGATGGTAGCACCAAAATCATTTTATAACTGTACTATTTATGGTTCAGTATTAAATTGTAACTTTGAACTTATACATTGTATAGAAATCCTACCCGTTTTAGTGCTATTATCTACTACATTGCATTGTTTTTATTGGGAATATTTGGTAATTGCTCCAATTACAAGTAAAATAAAATAATTTTAGGCATGGATATAACGACACAAGGTATATCACTTTTTGATTCCCTTTCCATGGTTCCGAGGGCTCCCTAATAACTTATTATCAGGTGTTTTCACTATTGACCTACCGGCCGTCGGATGAAGAATATCGTTATTGCGCCAATGATAGGAATATCGCCAATTAGTGGTTCCAAAATAACACGCAGCATTCCATGTAACTGCCAAAAAGAAATCAAAACTAAATGATTACGTATAGAGAGCGAGAGGAAAAGAACATTTACAAACATTTGGAACATGCAGCAAGGTGATAACTTTACCAAGTTTATGTATTTCATCACCGCTCATCCAGATGTCACTCACCTGCACCCCTTTAACTCCAGCTTTACAAAAATATTTCTTTATTTCTACATCGATTTCCATGTCGCCAACGTAACTGTAGAAAAAGGAAACCTATAGGGTTAGGGATATAATTTGCTCAGCGCTGGTTGAACGCACGTTGTCATTATTCAATAGTTTACCTGAGATGCAGGTCCAGGATTATCTGATTCTTGCCTTGTTCAGTGTGAGCTTTCACGCCGATCACCTTTGGCGCCTGAGAAACACAAAATAAATTATAATTAGGTAAATACACACCGAAAGGGATCAGAGAAGGTGAACAATATGGTCATGGTTTTGTTTGTTTCTGTAAGTCAGTAACCTGCTTTTTTCGGAATAAATTCATAGCTGTTATGTTCATCTCAGATAGACGAGTTCTTCACTTTCCTAGCTAATGCTGATCATGTAGCCTCACCTCGATTGTTTCTTTTTGCCTTCAAAAGACAATAAAATATTTTATATGAAGGAAATCCTAGTTACATTTCCTTCATTACTCTTCTGCATCTGTTGTCTCTGTTCCTCTGTTAATATAAAATAGTAATATAAAAAGAGAAAAACTTGGCACGGAACCTATTATTAATCTCACCCAGACATTTGAGATCTAGTCTGTAGCATTTGCGTGCCAATTTTAGGCATATTCCTAAGCTTATCAAGTGGTTCAGTGGAAGAAGTTGGCTACAGGCATGGCAGCATGCTTCAAAAGTCTAACGCTGATGCGTCTTTGATGGCCGTTTCCTTACCTTCTCTCCAACGTTGATTTTGGTGAAGTAGAAGGTTGACAGGTGAGTATTTGATGAGCGGACTGCAGGGGCTATAGTATCTGTTAGCAGCTTTTCCAAGTACTGGCCAATAAATGGCCACATTTGTGACAGAAACTGGGTAGGAAGAAACAAAAAATGATTTTTAATTTGAATGTCACGCTGTCATAAGTCTAATGCAGATATTTACAAATTAATTTGTCTAGGAGGAAAAATAAGGAAAATAATGCAAAATAATCATTATATATATATATATATATATATATATATAAGATAATAAACATCAAAATCTGCATTTTCCACTGTCTAACTATATCAATAGAATGCAACAGAAGAGCGTCTTACATTCAATTCCACCCAAATGGACATCGTGTCTCTCGACATTTAATTGATGATGAAGTGGAAAGTATTTAAATTATGAATTCGCACAGAGATAACATACACATCTCTTACCTTGTTTAGCCATTCAGCTTTCTCTATATCAGGGAACGTGACCTAGAGAAATACAGAAATAACATTAAAACCTGAGCTATGTGAATTCACTCTGTATAAATCAAGAAGTCTCAAAGTAACCAGTCCCTGTGATCAAAAGCCCTAACGTCTTTCCAGTAGGTAACTATAATTAATACGGGGCAGAAGCAAAGAATACACAACTTTGGCTAAAAGTTGTACTTAGCTTTTTCAGTTCTCTGAGAAGACATGATGGGTGTAAATGCACATTGGTACATGAGCTTAAGGGTTCACGGTATGCGAGTACACAACATAGCTCCTTTGGTGGTGATTATATAACACTGGTTCTCTAATATGCTAATGTGTGTAACTCCCTACCCCCATACCATTGGTTTCTGTCAGTTCCTTAACACCTAAAGTGTGACTGTCTTGTGCTTATGATAGCATCAGTTTACAGAAGGGGGGCCAAGACAAAGCAACCCAAGTGTGATGCTGTATGGGGAAGCAGCTGATAAAGAAAAAGAGAAGTATCTTTATAGGCAGATAAAAATGGCAATATATATGGACATATTTCATAACACATATGGTCATATTTCATAACATATTTATGTAAATAATACAATGATATATTTTAGAATTATATCCTCAAACTGTTGTGCCTCAACTTCTATCAGCCTCAACCAGTCAGATGCTTCAGGTATGCTATGCCCGATAAGTTGCTCATAAGTACCAGTAGGACATGTAAGGCAATATCTCACCTCTGAGCAGGGGTAGGCACTAGCATTGGTCATGGTGGACAATTACTGGGGTCTGTGGTGGACATTTTGACGATGTTCTATGGGCCTTCACATGTACGGATATTTTGCCTATCCCTGCCCCTGAGGGTGTTACGAACAAGATCCCAGCTCCGCTGGAATTGTATACTCAAATTCTTAACTACAAAGGGGACACAGTACCCATAATTCTTCTACTGGTCAGTAATACACCGACAATCTGAGAGCCAAAAACACCAGTTTCCTAATGGAGTGATCAATATGTTACGTTATTAATAGGTGCCGGTATTCTATGTTTAGAATGGTGTTCTCTTTACTTATTGAATTCTGCTACAGAGTTTGTCTCCCCTACATACGCTTACAAGTTTTCTGTTACCAAAAGACTACTGATCAGTTTAATCTAACAGGTGGCCATTTCTCAGAAAACAGGATGCCCTGCTACAATGAAAGCCACAGAAAGAATAGAAAAGCCAAAGCAACCTGCTGTTTAGGCTTCTGGGCCTGTGGTCTGCCACCACATCCTTTTTCAGGCGTGGCACCAAGTTTGCCTTCTCTCAATTGAGCAGTTTAAATTAAAGTTGTATATAAAATGACCAATATAGTTAAATTTGATATTGGTATTACAATACATTGCAAGTCGAACTGTCTTGACTAAAAGTTAACTGATTCGGACTGCAATATTTCCTATGTGTATAGAAATGCCCTATTTTTTATGTAAAGAAAAAAGTAAAGCAGGCAAAACTCTCACTAAAGAAAGTCGACAGGAGAATTGTGGTTTCAGCTCCATCACTTCCCTATACATTATGAAGGTCCAACCCCAGCAAACTTTTACTGCAGAAGAGCTTGGCTTACGCCGTATACCGTATAGTAATATTAGCTGAGAAAGTCCAAAAAGTTTCTTAAACTACGTAACTATGCATTATTAGTGACAGTTTATCCCTTCTTGCTAGACAATGCTATATAACAAAGATCTACTTCCACAATGCAGTGCATGGTGGATGATTTTTTGTGGCACTAAGTTTATTTTTGAACTGTACTATCGTTGGTCATTGGTCTTTATTTAATGCAACTTAACAGAGAAGTGTTAGCTCTTAAATCTGCAGCAAACACGACATGATGTGCTGAGACATCTGCAGAAACAAGGCTCTTTGGGGGGGGTGAGTCAGGGAGGAGAACAGAGCAGATGGTGCAGCTTGGATGTTCATCGCTCAGCTTACTACCTCAAATCATCTAGTTTCATTACCTCAAAATGAAAAACTTTGGACAACAACATTGTTTTTTTTACGATTTCAGGCTTTTCACGAGTCGTGATTTTGATTTCACTAAACATTATAGATGCATTAAACCCCAACCTTGTGCGTTTGCCAGGAGAGCAGCCATCCTACCTTGCTGTTTACCAGATCATTATTATACCACCCCAGTGAGTGGTAGGAGATTAACTACAATTTTAGTATGCTAGAAGTTCCAAAAACTTAAAAGTAACCTTTACTGAAAAATAGCATGAGTAACGATAATAGGGATGCTGAGAAAGGACAACATTTTATTTTATTAGTGGATCATATAGTGACAAGCTGAATAAACTTGTTATAACAGTTGCCTTCCCCGGTCAACACAAACAGGCTTTTATATGACTAGTGAGCAAATTAAATAACACTGCTGGCACACATTTTACATTTCCCTCATTTTCCCAGCATTTCAGCCTTTTCTGGAATGATGTTGAGAACCTAGTATAATCAAAGTACTTATCTACACAATATTCTACTAGTACTACTAAAATAATGCACAATAAATTCAATCCATGGTGGAAGGTGTATTGCCCCTTTTTAATGCTGAACAAGCTGTTTTGACTATGACCTCAGACAGAAGCTCAGCTGCGAACTTCCATCCCCAAGTATCCTGTAAACCACAGGTTCATCATGTGATATAGTACACGGACGCTCCTGCTTACTATTCACGTAAAGAGTCAGTCTTAAGTACATAGTTACTTAACCCCATACATATTTCTTCTAATTACACAATTTAATTCTGGGACAGGACATTGTCCTGAAATGAGATTGCCCAGGAGACAGGATAGATTGGAAACCATCTAATGAAGACCTGAGGTCTCCAAGGTTATGCAACTCTATATGTTCTTCTATGTTGGCCCAATAAAAAGGTATCAACTAAACACGGTGTGACCTTAAGACTCCATTTTCTTCTGGGCTAATATGGAAATATCCAATTTACTTAGTATGACTAATACAGAGTAAGATAACAAGAACACTGGAAAGAGGCTGAGAAAAGAGTCCTCCGCAACATGGTGAGATATAGAAGTTGGACATCGTCACCATTCAAGACTGGTCTCTGCAGGTTCCTAGAGGAGCCTCTCTTCTATAATGTACTGCAGCCATCAGATGAGCGATATGCCTTAACTTTCTTTCCATAATATATTCACAGATCATCTCAGACTCTGTTTTTAGAAACAGCAGAGAACAACAATATCCAGATTAATTATTAATATTGTCCAATGCATTTTGCAACAAACAATTCTAAACAAAGACAGAACACTCAACAATGAACACTTTTCTTTTGTATCTAAAATGCTTTTGGGTATTTTTGCGCCTAGCAATCAGAATGACTGAACTCACGCTACTAATTTATGTTGTGGTTTGTAATATGATTGTAACACTTGTCTGCTGGTTGGCAGCTGGCGGGAGCTGCAACAGTACGCAACGGTACACCCACGATGCACGAAGGGGAGACGGAAAACAAGGTCGCTTGCAGTCATAACAGGCAAAAAAATATATTTTGTTTAATAGTATTGAGTATTGTCGGGCAGTGAATGGCCGTTAGTTATAAAACAAGGGGTATATAGAACACTTTTCTAACTGGTGCAGCCTAAGGAGAGCATGTCATATGGGTGTACCGCAGCTTACGCTCGCTGCCAGAACAATCTGTCCTAGAGGCAGCAGTTTCTAGATACAATGAGATGTGACCATGTGATAGTCGGAGTGGCAGGGCTCAGATCTGCGGTGGCAACCCGCCCCAGCACGGCAGGGAACAGCTGCCAACATCCTGTTTTGCACGTTAATCTAACACATCTACATGAAGAGTAAGCAAACACAGGAGTGGACAAGAGACGTGTTTGGTAGTCTTGAAAACCTTCAAAGGAGACAGAACCTAAATTATGAAAGCCTGTGTTTTTCCATCTCGGTAATTGGACACCACCCAAGTATTAAAAGGAAAAACCCTTAGTTTACATAATTCTGCCTGTACTTACGAAGAACTGCTATTTTCTGAGACATGGGACACTTATCAGGCAGATGGGCCGCCAGATTCACTGCAAATAAGGTCCACTAAACAGAAGCCATGGCTTCACCCTTCCCCTCCACAAATATTTACATACAAGGACAACAAGGGACTGGAAAGGCCATTAACCTATATTACTATATCACTGATATACATTAACAAGTTGCCATACAGCACCAAAGTAGAGAGGCCTTGTAAGCAAGGTCAAAAGAAAAATGTGCCCTGAAAGCAGAGCAAAGCAATGAGCAATGGTCACTTTTCCATAGAATGCATGTCTGATGCGTTACTGACCGGCCCTTTCAAAGTGCTGTCCTGCAGTATATGGGATGTATAAGGCCACAGGCTGCTAATCAATTACGGGTATACGTGTCACACAAAAAAGTGGTCGCCTCGTCAGATAAAATACTATCTAGCGTAATTTCATTGTGGCGTATTCTAAAATTGTGTTATTTCATAACTTGTAATTTTGGGTTTTTCGCTGCCTGATGTTGCACACTCCCCTCCCTCCAGTCTTCTTGAAACGCATCCTTGTTTGGTCTGCATCCCTCCATGCACAGTCACCCTGGTAGCGGGAACAGCTGTACACGAGGCATGGGGGAGGAGACGGCAGACTGACCGGCTCAAGAATAAAAAAAAAAAAAAAAAAAAAAAAAAAGCGGGATCATTCCAGGTTTACTGATGAATATCCAGAATTCACAGCCACGGACAGCTAGGTAGTACTATAGCACTATGAAAAGTATACCGGACACTATAGTACAGGTTATAATGAAATGAAGGATAGAAGAAAAGGTAGAACTCTTGGTAGGACACATCAGCTAAAAAGTCGCAGTTCACCTCCTAAAATGGAGAAAAAAAAAAAAAGTGGCCTATTTTTAGTCTGTGGTTGTGAGTAATAATTTCCCGTCACTGGCTGGGTCTGCTGCTAAGAATGTATAATATAATGTATATGAGAAGTTCTTCCCATCCATAGCACTACTACCGAGCCAGCAGGATCATACTGTAATGGAACGTTATTCCCACGAAATGGGGAATATGAACTCGGAACTCACAGAACTAGCAGCATGACGAGAGGAGACGGGGGAGGAGGGCTCCGGGGAGGAAGAAGGGAACTTTATCCCAAAATAGGCTGCAGCAAATAAAACAGTAACGTGCATTACATTCCGATCATCATTTAGTAAGATGCCGTTCGATGAGAATATGTTTTTAGACACTAATGATCCACTAGCCTGTGGAATCCTATCTTAGTTTTAGACACAGAATTAATACAAATTAAATTTATAAATATTCCAAAAGTCTACTTTTTAAATATACTGTATGTTTATATGGGGGGCAAAGATGTCCGAACTGGTCTTCTTGAACCTTTAACTTCCCCATCCCACCGGGAAGGTCATGGTGGACAAGGGGGTGCACAGCTGGGGGTGCATGCATCCCATAGGAGATTTTTATATTATTTAACCCCCTCATCCCCATTAGCAAGGCTTCAGGGACAGAGGGATATAAAGATAAAATCACTTTGTATCTGATGCAAGTTGAAACTTAATGTTGCAGGAAACATGCATTTTTTTTTTTTATTTATTATGGCTAGTTGGTTTTAGTGGACTTGCCCAACCCGTGACAGTTTGCCCCCTCTCAAACTTGCATTCCTTGTAACTTTCACACCTTAATGAATAGACTTGTTTATGTTCTGCGCAGGCTTTGCCTACAGATGCTGAAAATACCCTCAAAAGTACAATTGTTCCCTTGACGAGGAAATGAAACAAGACTATTTTATCAATTCTATTCCTGTATAAAACCGTAACGAAACACTACATGTAAGTCCCGGGTGTTGGACTATAATTTATAGTTCGTAATTCCGAATGATGGAGGCCGATGAAGCCGTGTTCAGACTTCACCATCCTGCTATTTATGTGTCACATACAGGAAGTGACATCATTGTGTGTCCGAATCTATAAATGGGATGCACTTCTACTGCTTCTGCTCTCAGATGAGTAAGGCGTGGTGACTTCCTCTGGCAAATTGTGGCAAAAAACCCAAAACTTAACATGATGAGAACATACAAACATATTATCCAAAATATGCAATTTAATCATTTTTCCTTTTCATAGCTACTGCATTCAAAACTAGAAATAGAAGAAAAAGTAACTGCTGTAATAGCTCCTCACATTTGGTCTTTTTGTTAGAGATGCAAAACTTCTCATCTCCCGGTTACCTATTGTACAGCTCCGTGGAATATGATGGAGCCAACACAACGGGTTTCAGAGAAACAATGCTTGGGCTCCCAAGCCCCATGGTGTGGTAAATGAATCTCTAGCAACCAAACGCAAATTAGTGTCCAGATATTCTTATCTTAAGCCTTTCCCCAGCCTTTGAACAAGGACCTATCCAACTGTTTATAAACAATGTTGTGTTAGTCTGACCCCCTTGACCTGTGGGGTGGAAAAAACATGGGGCCGTTAATTGGCTCATCTCATTCTCAAAGGTCTGCAGAAACTAGAAGAATGGAACAAATTACACAGAACTCAAAATAAAGTTTGATAACAAGCCAGCGAAAATACGACTCCATAAATGTCTATACAAGGAATAGAAAGATCTTGCAGATTTGTGTGAAGGTCTACAAGAGAGTAAATGAGCGTCACTAATCCAATGGCCTTTGTTACAGTGTAGTTGGCAGAGTGGATTTAAAGGGACACTCCGGCTAAATGCTGTGCAGGAGAAGAGATCGGCCAGGCACACCTCGCTGTACGTGATATACTCTCTAGTCGGCTCCAACACTGGCTTGTGTGAAAGCTGGCTGCAGGGATCCGGGGATCCGTTCAGAGTCCAGAGAACATGCGTGGAAAGTGCTGCCATTGATTTCAATTGGAACACTTTCCAGCAACTGATTGACTGCCTCAAGCAGCCAATCAGTGGCAAGAACGGTCAAATCACGGACGAGGTAAAAGCTTTAATTGTATTTTTGTTTTGGGAAAATGCATATTAAAGTAGATTTGGGAGAATTACGATGCATTCTTCTTTACAGCGGGTGCCTGGGGCATTACACTATCCCTTTAATAGGTTTTCCATGCATACAGTCAATAGCATAATTTGGCAAATGGCTAAGAAAGCAAGATTTACCCATATTGGCCCTAATATAGGCCGCACTTTTTCCCCCCACTTTAAGTCTTTAAAGTGGGGGTGCGGCCTATATTCGGGGTCTAGCGTCCGACGCCCGGGACATGCAGTTCCGGGCGCCGGGCAGGCAGCAGGGTTAGGATACAGATCCCCCGCAGCAGTGCAGGGGACCCGTATCCTACTCTCCTATACGCTCAGACAGCCTCCCCTGCCAACACTTTCCACGGAGGAGGGGGCCAGCACGGGAGATTGTCTAAGCGCATCGCGCAGGCGATCACCAGCTGCGGCAATGCGCATAAACGACCTCCGCTGCCGGCGCGTCTGCTCGATGTGCTTTAACACACGAGGGGAGTCCCGGCAAGAAAGATTGTTAAAGCACATCGTGCAGACGCGCCGGCAGCGGAGGTCGTTTATGCGCATTGCCGCAGCTGGTGACCGTCCGCACGATGCGTTTTACCTCTGCCCCAATGACTTACCAGAGCAGACTCCCGGGTGTTTTGCGGGGCCGGCGGGGGACATCTACGCAATACGCGTATACAACTTCCGGTGCCGGCGCATCCGCTGAGTGCCAGCACCGGAAGTTGTATTGCATAGATGTCCCCCACCGGCCCCGCAAGACACCCGGGAGTCTGCTCTGGTAAGTCGGGGGGGGGGGGACAGTGGCAGCATATCTCGGGGGGAGGACAGAGTGGCAGCATATCTTGGGGGGGTACAGAGTGGCAGTATATCTATTAAAAAAACTTTTTCTTTAAAAAAAAGCACCCAACTTTTAGGGTGCGGCCTATATCCGAGCCAATACGGTACCTACTTTGTCTCTATCCTAGAAGTATTTACAAAAGGGTTAGAGATATAAATTGGCCATGTAAAGAAGAGATATTTTGGCTACATTGAGAAATTCAGTATTGCCAGTAATATAATAATAATAATAATGCTATGTGTTTGCATACATTCATTTGCATAGCATATTGTTTGAATTTATCGAATGTGAAAATGACTGAAAATACTTAGTCATCGCCCCAAAGTATTACTTACACACAAAGATGTGCAGCAGAGCAGAAAACAAACAATATTTCTTAAAACTGCTAAGCAACTTGTATAACAAAGCTGGGATTAGAATCTCGCAAGGATCTCAAGCCTGTATGAACGGGAGAGGCGGATGTAATAAATAATCAATTTTATTAAAGGCGCCCTGCTATCTAAATTCTTGTTGTTTTAGGAAAAATGGAAACGTGAGAGAATATGATATAACTTAATTTGTCCCTAAATTTGTGACATCATCATGTAGTCATATACGCAAATTATTCTTCAATACAGCAGTTCATTAAGAAATGCCATGTAGATGTCCTAAAATAGTGGGCAGTGCCCAGAACTGATTTCTAATAAGGGTTAAATAATTTTATATACTCTACGTTTACTGATAAGGGGTAAGAGGTAAGAGTATAATGAAAAAACTATGTTTTATGCATTATAAGTATATATATTGCACGTTTCATATTAAGCAGGGTTCCAACTTCATGGTTGGAAAACCCGCTTTCAGTTATTTATGTGTAATTCTCTTATCGGGCTGATAGATACAATATAATATGTGCGTGTAACCTTTAGTGATTTCACTGATTAAGATGAAGGGGGAGGATTTATAATGCCGCACCATGAAGCACTGAGCAAGTGTTGTTTTGGGTAGGGTGTGGCTACAAACATGGCAGGATAAACGTAGTTGGTGGGCTCCGCGGCGGCAGACGAAATTGAAATAACCATCAGGTTCATAGCACATGCCTGTAAAGCACTTACTTTTTAATTCCGTAACACATCATACTTACGATACATATTTAAAGTAGCATTTTTTTAAAATACACCCCATAGCAGAAGACCATGAAAACCTCATACAATTCATTATGAAATCAATCTTGCTGATGAGCAGCTTTCCAGATAGCAGATTCTTTACCTTCCATATGCCGACGGCTTTGACACCTAACCAGTACCGGTATCTTACCGGTATCCCCCTCCATATTTCAAGATGAATATAGCAGAAGCCAACAAGGCTTTGCAGAATAATGGACCACAAAATGAAGATGATGTAGGAAACATGTAAAATGTACCTCGGACTACAAAATATTACAAGCGATGTGAATGGGAATAGGGAGACACCCCAAATCTACATTGTGAATTTCAAACACAAGTAACCGTGCATGTAGTTATTTAAATATTTCCACCGTATGATCAGAGAGGATGAATGCAGATGTGGAGAGCATTTTTCAGTTATTAAAAAATCAATATCTGGCCTCTGACCACTTCATAGGGATGGAGGATGCCATTCATCAGCCAAGTCATCTTCTGGCCAACACCCACCTCTAGTAAGAAAGAGTCTGGGAGAGCAATGGGTTAATCTATAAGAATAAGTGGTTCTGAAACTGTACTATATACCCCATGGTGCAAATAAAGTATATGGAGCAAATCTGGATACATAATATCAGCAAGGATGATGTGTAGTGCAACTGGCGGGTCTTATTTTAATAGGTCCCAGTGAAGATGGAATGTAGATATACATCATGTATAATAGGACACATTGGTCATTATTTATGACACAGAGGTGGGTGATCTGGCTGGTGGTGTGGCACTATTATTATTTATTGATTTATATAGCATCATCATATTCCGCGTCGATGTACCTCATAGGAGCCAAGCTAGTACCATAATAAGCTTCATGACCACAGAGCAGGTTGGACTTTCCATCTAAATGAGATGAAGTTTATGAGTCGGCTCTGAATTGTGCACTTCTGAGAAGTTAAGTACTAGGTTTGAGCCAACACCTTCTCCCCAAGCATAAATACCATTCTGGTGCAGAGTTTCCAAAGTCACCGTAACAATAAGTAGAATGTCCCTGCTTAGCGGACTGTTCTGTCGGTTGCTATGGTAATTAACCTATTATTCAAACTTAGCATAAGAATAATTGTTGATACCTTTTCTCAAATGGCTATTCTTAAAAAAGTATTTTTATAATCATATGTCTAGATTTCCCAACAGCACAATGTGATCAGTACTCTAGCACAATGTGATCAGTACTCTAGAGCAATGTGATCAGTACTCTAGCACATTGTGATCAGTACTCTAGCACAATGTGATCAGTACTCTAGCACAATGTGATCAGTACTCTAGCACAATGTGATCAGTACGCTAGCACAATGTGATCAGTACGCTAGCACAATGTGATCAGTACGCTAGCACATTGTGATCAGTACTCTAAATGATTAATTGCTGTATTTTCCCATATGGGAATACAAACTAGAAAAATCATTAATTGTGAACATAATGGACCCATACCCTGCAGCAATAACTACACTCAGGACCTTGAGTAGTAGTGATAAGTGGCGTCTCTTACCCAGGATGGTAATTCTCTCTTGGTCATAAATATCCTGCTAGCCATGATGGCTTCTTCATTCTGTAAAGCTTCAAACGCAGACTTGAGACTGATCCTTTTACTTTCTCGGGTAGCCTTCCAGCCCAAGTACACCACCAGACCAAGGATCACAAAGACTATACTCATCCCCAGGTAGCCACATAAGTATACTGGCAAAAGGAGCAGCAGGGTCCGACCCACAGTCAACAAGCTGGCTACTAAATCGGAGCCAGTGGCAGTGGAGGGGGGGGAGTGGACCTCTTCTGTCCCTGGCATGGTCAGGGTAATTGGTCTTCAAATGAATGCTACTTTATGGTAAAATGCCGCTTTCCTAGCAGTTAACAGTGTAATGGACTATAGAGGCAAAGGGGTCCTAGAGGTGATTAGATCATCCAGACACTCTTCATGTGCCAAGACGTTGTCCAGCTGGGTCCCCCTCTATGACACCTCATCTAATGGGCATGCATGCTGTTATAAGGGGCAGGGCTGCGCAACGTCCTAGAGGTGCCAGCCTAGTGCTGCAGACTTGAGCAGTTAAAGTCACAATGATGCGTCCGGACACGGTGCCGTAAACTGCAAAGTGATGCAGGGCGGCTCCCAGTGCGCCCCCTCCCCGGTATACGGTGGGTTTGTACAACCGAGTAACCTGCGAACTCCCGTTCCGTATTCACTGCTGCTGTTCTTTAGAACGACGTCGTCCTGGTTGCCGCCGCGATGCTGGACAGATGAAGACAACGAAGGAGCCCATACGGAATTCTGCCCTGACTCCTCCGTTAAACACACAGACTTGCCAGCCAGTCCCGGGAGGTGTAGCCGCTAGACCCCTAGTTTGCACTGATTGGTGAATAATCCCGACCCCGTGCGGAGGCGGGCATACCAGCCTCCTGGCTTCGACTTGATTGGAGGCGGAGGCAGACTCGAGAATGGGCGTGGCTACGGAAATCCTTGGTAGCTCGCAGAGTGGATTGCCAGAGCCATGTAGCCGCGGTGGCGTGAGTGCCGCGTTTACGGTGTTGTCTGCCCTGCTACTATTTACCGCAACTTTCTTCCGGTAACAAAAATATTGTCGATGCATGGGGACCACCTTAAAAATATTGGCAGTATGCATTTTCTACCTCTAATAATTCTAATCTTTTGATATATATATATATACCGTACATGTATACACACACCCATATATATATATATATATATATATATAAACACTGCCATTCAAAAGTTTGTTGTCGCTGAATTTTCTGTGTGTTTGAAAGAAAAGCAAATTTGGTCCATTAAATTACATTGGCCAGAAGTACAGCGTAGAAGTTAATGGTAAGAATGACTTTTGTAGCTGAAATTAGGGCTGAATTGTAATGTAATCTCTCCATAGGGGTACAGAGGCTCTTTATCACTCCCATGTTTCAACCGCACATTGTCTTCGCTAATCCAAATTTAAGTTTAAAAGGTTAATTGATCATTCAAAAAACCTTTAGCAATTACGTTCCAGCTAAAAATGGCCTTGCTTTCCATTAAAACAGCAAAGCGTATATAATGTCCATCCATATATATTTCCATTACGTTATAAACAGGGCCGGCCTTAGGGGTGTGCAACCTATGGGGCCGCACAGGGCGCCATGGCAACAGGGGAGCCTGCCCGGGACTTAAATTAAAACATCGGGAGGGTTTTAGTTTTTTTTAACTTTATTTAAAAATAAACGAGCGGTAACTCGTGAAGTTTTAATCAACCGCTCGGCCCCCCTCACTCTCCGTGACTCCGTCGCGGTGCCGGCGTTTCATGCTGAGCGCCGGAATTATTCTGGCGCTCAGCTGTGAAGTGCGCTGAGCGGGACGAGAGATGCCTCCCACTCCCACCGCAGAACTCCGGCAACAAGGTAAGTAAGGATAGGGAGAGGGGGTAGATAGTGAGAAGGGGCAGAGGGGGTGATTTTTTTTTCCCCTTATTTTTTGGGGGATGGGGGGCGCCAGAGGAGTAGTCTGCACAGGGCGCCAGAACACTTATGGCCGGCTCTGGTTATAAACAATCCCTGGTCTGTATAACGTTATTACCACGAGTAAGTCCCACAGGGTAGTGCTTGGGCATATGGAAATCATGGCTCACGGTTGCCTCTTTTAGGAGGGACTGTCACTCTTTCCTTTAAACTCAGAAAATTTGCTTGGAACCAATATACGGTATATCACAGTTCTCAGCCGCAGTGAAGACCGTCGCATCCTACTGTATATGAGGAATGGGGAAGTTTAGATTTTGGTCATCACATAGAAGAGACGCATGGATCCTATTGTTTCCTCCAGGGATTCTTGTTCGGAAGACACCTTGGCCAAAGAAAAGAAAAGTGGAAATACCTTGTCAATATAATCCCACTAAAACAGATTTACACATGTTCCAAGGTCTCCTTACATAATTATTCATAAAGGATTGCCACATTGGCCATGTTTTACTGTTTTAAATTTTGTATGTTGCTGACCAACACATGTAAACGCTATCCCTGCCTTAAAGGGATGTAATTGGTCCATACTGCATGGAAATACTTTATAGGTGTTCATCAGCAACACGTCATAATTAGATGTGTCCTGAAAAATATGATGGGCAATATAGTACCGGTACACGGAAAGCTACATAAGAGGGACTTTAGATTGTGAAAATCTGCTCAACAGTGTTGGTGGGTTTATATTTGCATGGGAGTTTTTGTAGTTCATACTTTGTTTGAGATCACTGTGTGAAGTTATTATTTATTGTTTTATATAGCGCCATGAAATTCTGTGGCGCTGTACAATGGGTGGACATATGTAACATAACAAATTGACTAACAGAGACAACAGGTGAGGAGGGCCCTACTCAAACAAGCTTACAATCTAGAGGTTTAATTGAAACCAATACAGAATAAACCATGCACAACGAGGCAGGATGTGTTGTACACGCTTATACTCAAGGTAACAATGTGTATACATAATAACTTTTATTGATCTGTGTCTCCTGGGCATAGTGGGTATAGGATTACTTGCTGAGTATGAAAATTCAACCTGTAAATGAGCAGGAATGCAAACTAAATCCATACAAAAAAAAAAACCAGGGCACCTGATATCTGTTATATAATTCAGAAGAATTGACCTTCCCAGTACTAAACATAGCCATTACCACTTTGTCATGGATTACTAGGCTTTTATGATGGGTAACTCATAACTTTGGGCAGCCACTTATACCACCCAAGCAGTTTTGCTCCACAACCTCTGTCAGCTACCTGGAACGCATTATGCTTAACAGACTTTAAAGGGGCAGTTTAATGTCCCAGACAGTCTCACCAAAGAAGAATGCATATCAAAGTATGCAAAGTATGCATTCGCCTTTTTCCCCCTAATTTAAATCTTTAAATTAGGGGTACAGCGTATAATCGAGAGACAGCTTCCAAAACAGTATGCGAGTAGACTCATGTTGACCACTGCCATATTTTATTTGTTCTAGTGGTGGATGGGAGGTTTTTAAAGGGGGTTTCTGCAGGCATTGGATATAATATTAGGTACATTAGTGGTAAATGTAACATGAGTGGCTGATTTGTCTATAGACAGGGGTTGGGGAGGAAGAAACCTGGCACAGAAATGAATGAAAGTAGTGTAACTGCATGTCTTGGGCTAGTCACCGAGAGGAACTGCCTTTTTTTTGGGCAATCCTATTCTACAATCTTAAAGACTCACAAAAAGGAAAAACACAGTAATATAAAACAGATTATTTCCAATGAACATCATCATAGCTCAATGAAATGATGGGCTGTTATTCCATTTTCCCAGTTCCCCATAGTCCGAGTGGGGCCTTGGTAACATTTTCAGCTATCTCCCTGTCTGGTTAGATGCAATGACCTTGCATAGTTTTCTTGCTGTAACAGCATTAGTTAGAATAAGGTAATGTCAATTACTTTAGTAGGGCTGCAGCTGAACTGTAGTTAATTGGCCTTGGCTACGATTCAGAGGATTAAATTAACTCTACTGTGACAGCCTACTATACCGTTTTCTGCAAATGTATTTGAAATATTATCAATATTTTTTATTGATTTAATTTATAGAGGAATGAGGTTTGCCGAAAAAAAAGCTTTTAATTTTTTTAATATCTTATTCTGCATTTGTTGGTTTGGAGAACTGTTGAAAAAAACAACCACATTGCATCATTATATTGATTTTATCACTGCATTGTGTTCTAACAGGATATATATTTTTTCTTTCTTAACACCCTAATGGTTTCCCTGTCTCTTGGACAAAGAGGACACCTTATTTAAATGCATAAGTTATATTATCTTGCAAGTCTATTCCTTGAACACTTGTGTTCCCAACCTAATGTTTACTGGCAGATAAGTTAACCTTACTACTTTAACAAATCACATTCCATCACTGCTGGGCAGGTTAGGCACCCAAGATGGAAGGCCCAGTAATAATTTAAACCAAACACATTATCAACCTCCCCGTTACACAGTTAAATGTTCCCAAGCCAGAACGACCCAGTCCATTTGTTCTGCAAATTCAGCTGCAGCTTACCCTTAAAAATTGAGAAAGGCAGAGGGAACTTGCAGTCACCAAGTGGCAATCTGTCTTATTTTTTTGAGTGGCTCACTTTAAATATTAGCCGTCTCAAGTTTCAGAATAACTTAACTTTTTTAAAAAAAAGAAAATCGATATTGGAGGATACATTCGTACTCTAACGTCGGTGTGCGTACTTGTCAATGAGGAGGAACTCTACTCTACTGGCCTCCGATATCCGAAAACAGATGTTTATCACAATTATTATAGTCAGAAATATTGTATAGAAATCAAGTGTAACAAAATGTACAAAGAGAAAACATAACATGAGCATGTTTTTATGTTTGTGAATGCCAAACATATTTTACAAATGGTCCCAGGACCATTGTCTCTTTTCCTTTCCCTACAAAAAGATAGGACATCCAGGTTGGTGCTGAAGCTCCATTAGTGTTTTTGTGAGCATCTGGCTTTAATAATGCCATTATAGCAATATTCCAATTGCCGACACTTGACCATCAGAGCTGTGGTCTTACAGGGCGTTCTGAAAATGAAGCACTTTTTTTCCAGCAAGCAAAGTGTCATATTTGAAACTCCTTTTAAATTCAGGACTGTAGGCAGACATAATGATGCAAGATGGAAACACTTTTCTAAGACTATACTGTACCTGATTAAAAACCATGCAGGCTTTCCATTTACGCACTTGCTGGTGGATATCTCCACAATCCAATCAATTGCAAGGGGGAAGAGAAAGGATGATAAGCATTCTTGTCTGATTGCATTCTTGTCTGACTCGCACCTGGAAGCTTTCTGTGAGCTGCCCTTCATGGATTACTCTGTAAGATTCCATCATATCAGT
Organism: Spea bombifrons; assembly: GCF_027358695.1. NCBI lineage: Eukaryota > Metazoa > Chordata > Amphibia > Anura > Pelobatidae > Spea > Spea bombifrons. Next base: position 111,596,499 of record NC_071088.1, read on the forward strand.
TCTTGATCAGCGAGACCAACTTGGCTGGGATGCCTTAGTGTTGGAGCTTCCAGAGGGTCTCTCGATCCATGCTGTCAAATGCCTTCTTAAAAATGCCAAAGTTGATCCACAGTAAGAAGTTCCACTCCAAGGACTGCTCAACTATCATATGGAGAGTTGCTACCTGGTCCAGCAATGATCTGTTGTGCCAGAAGCCTCTCTTCTCTTAACTGTAGATTGACAACATCCTTCATTCATTCTAGAAGGACAAGTTGAAGACCTTCCCTGGCTCCAACAGGAGTATGATTCCTGTAGTTGGCACAGTTGCTGAGGTCCCCTTTCTTGGGGCCTCTGCTGGTATGTCGCCAGGTCCAGCTGCCTTCTTGTTCTTAACTATGGTGATGGCTTTCTTGATCTCATCTCTGGTTGGCTTGTTGCAGTTGATTAGGAGGTTCTCATTGGCTGCTTCTATGTCTAGTGGATTTGATGGCGCTGGCCTGTTCAAGAGTTCCTGAAAGTGACCCCACATCTTCTCTCCCTCCTATACTCTGCCCTTCTGGACACTACCTGTATGCCTAAACCTTACTATTATAGCTTTTGGGAGGGCAAGCTGGGCATCCAATTCTCAGATCTGGAATGGAGAAATATTGCTTACTTAACTCATAAAGGGGTTATCTCCAGCAAGACACAGGAATTGGCCTTTAAAATACTCACCAGGTGGTACAGGGTTCCAGTGGAACTCCACAAGTTCTTGCCGCAGGTTTCCGCACAATGCTGGTGTTGCGAATCTCGTACATGCTCTTATGTCCATATCTGGTGGGACTGCCCCTTGGTTCGCCCATTCTGGTCTAAAGTGTTAGCAGTTATTAGGGAGGTTTGTGATGCCGATTATGAATTGACACCTCAGTTGGTCCTACTGCAGGCCTCCCCTATCCCGATTGGAAGCTATAAGCGCTCTCTTACTCTACACTTTCTAAACGCAGCCAGGGCTTTGATCCCTCAGTTTTGGAAATCTCATTCCACTCCCCCGATTCAGGTCTGGCCGAAGAAGCTGATCTTCATCTATCGCATGGAATACCAGGTGATGGCTTCTAAGGGTTTAGCATATAAGGATGATCTGCGTTGGTTCCATTGGAAGGTTTTCCTCCTCTCTCCGCAATTCAAAACCATTGTGGGGTCGAAGCACCGCTGTCCACTTGAGTGATCCGCTTTTATTGACCTTAGCTAGCTTTAGCGACCTTTATTACACACCGATCTTGACCTGTTATTCTTTTAATTTTGTTTCAAAACGCCGCTCACGATTTGATTTGATCTTGGTTTCTGTTTTTGGTTTCGTTATGTTATCTTCCACCCAACTCTCTGTGACTCTGTATGCTAAAGCGGTACGCACACACCTACTACCACACCTACACCAACACGCCTACTTAGTTGGTCTTCCTAGACCTGCTCACCCTCTTCTCTGTCTACTTCACTGAACCACATTCTGTAATGCCTTGTCGCTGTGGATACATGTATTTTGCTGCATGCAATTTTGTCTCCTCTCACCCTACAGCTGTACCTCAGCCAATTTATTTGTTACTATTGGAATATTTGTATGTATACAAACAATCACTGTACGATTTTATGTAATTGTTGTTCCTGCTTCAATAAACTGAATTGGGAAAAAAACAAAACATAAAGTTCCTGAAAGTGCTCCACACATATTTTGTTCTTTCCTGTGATGGTCCTTCATTGCTTGTCTTTGAGGGGAAGTTCTGGTTTGCTGAGCTTTCCAGACAGTCGCTTGGGGATGTTGCTGCTGTATGCTGCCTGCTCCACTTCTGCTGCCAATCCTTACACATAGTCTCTCTTGTCCTTCCTGATGTTCCACTTCACTACTTTGTGGACTTCAGCATAATCTTTGGTCTTTGCTGCTCTAGTCCTGCTCTTTGTCTTCTTGCTGTCTTCATAAACCACTGTACCTCCTGCTGGAGAAAATTCGGTATTCTGCAGATGGAAATACCTGAAATACAAAGCAATTGGTGATGCACCAATCTTTGAACAATGTCCAAAACTTCAAATAATTGGATGTTCATGACCTGCTTCTTGTTGTGTAACATGACGTCTATTACACCCACTGAAAGTTCACTACTCATCAAAATGTCCCTCTTAT